>NC_046162.1:50750010-50927510 GCF_011064425.1 Rattus rattus
GACCTTACCAACTTCTCTCCACCTATGGGGCCCAGCCTCAGGATAAGAGTAGAGTTAACACAGTGGTGTTGGGCTGGACCAGGTCTTAGAGCCTAGCCAGAGCTCAGGGAAGGGAAGTAGAGAGGAGCTGGCCTTGTTGAGTTTGAGGATGGAGGAATTGGGAGGTTAGCAGAGTTTACCAACTTGGTGAGTTGGATGGAGCAGAATACTCTAGAACTTAGTCTGTTGTTCTGTGCTTAAATAGTGTTTAGAGCAGGGCATGGCCACACACGTTTAATCCCATCACTAAGCAGGCACAGCTCTGTGAGTTCAAAACTACAATCTATTGGATCCGGGACAGCCAGGGTTAAATTTCAAAAGCCCAGTGTTGTTAGCACAAGCCTTTAATTCCCCAGCACTCAGGACAGAAAGAGTTGGATCTCTGAGGCTAGCCTGGGCTACGGAGGGGATTCCAGGACAGCCAAGACTTCACACAGAAACCCTTCAGGTGTCAGGAGGGGAAATGTCTGGGGAGGTGACTCAGGGGTTAGGAGCAGCTGTCCTTGGACCTGGATTCTGTGTCCAGCATCTACCTAGAAGATGGCTCATAATCATCTGAAAGTCTTCTTTTAGATCATCCCATCTTCTGAACTCTGAGGGCATTATGCATGCATATGGTGTACATACATGAGGCCAATCAATACTCATAGAAATAAAAATGACATAAATATAACTTAAACAAAACAAACCTTTAATGCCAGTCAGTTGATTCAGTCACCTCCTTGGATCCCCTACCAACCTATAGTCAGGTGGGTCTTTCTGTCCCCATACCTAATGTGTTTCATAGCTGGCTGTCCAACCTGCTGAAATAATGCTTTGCAGGCTGAGGGACTATGGACTGGGAAGGGCTCTGCCAACCACATTTGTCCTTTTTTAAGCAGACTCCAAATAAAGCAAATGTGCCTCTTCTCCTGCAGGTTGTCCTGAACTCAACACCCACCGAACCACCTCCTCCCTACAGTCTCAGGCCTGAGCGCCCTACTGGCCAGAGGAGAGGGACTCGCTATGCAACCATTTGAGCTACAACACACACAGACCTCTTGGAGGAAGCCAAAGACCATGGAATGACTGACTACCCCATCCTGTCATTTGTTCTTTGAATTAATTTATTGATTTTTGTATACCGCTGTCCCCTCCCCTTTTGTCATGGGAACTATCCTGGATCTGTAATCTCTGTCCCAAAATAAAAGCTGTTGAATTGTAATAATAGGCAGAGTCTGTAGTGAATATAAAAAAATCATTGGTCGTGGTCTGCCCATCGAGACTGGAGGGCTCACTCTGCCATTCTACAGAAGCGAGTCAGTGCCTGGAAGACATTGAAGACTGAACTGGTCAGACTCTCTGAGACTTCTTCAAACCATACCTGTGCTGAGAGGATCTCACTGCACCTCTATAGCAGTGCAAAAACCACAGGTGCCAAGGTTCTGTCTGGCTGCTAAGTGCTGATGGGGACCAGTTCAGAGGCTAAGGAGACACTTCAGCTTCTTCCAATGGTGACTGACTGCCCTGAGCACCTGCTGGGAGGATGGAGAATCCAAGATGTGAAGGAAAGCTTAGACCTTATGTTTCCTGGGATCTTGGAGGTTCATAAGAAATGAACTGGAAAGACAATACAATTCTACTCTATTCCTGTGACATGATTTGTTAGCAGACCAGAACTTGATTAATCATGGGATTACTAGGGAGTAACAATTCAGAAAACAGCCTTCGAGAGAAGGTAAAGTTGGGAGAAAGCATGGAGAAGCATGCATGAATAGAAATGTGTGGAGTGAGGTCTAGGGAACACTTCTTTTCATCTCCCTTGCCGGTAATCTCCTGGCTGACCCCACCTTGTACCTTCTGTTGAGAGTGGGTTCCAGGCATTAATGCTACAGCCCACCCACGGTGAACTCCTAAAGAGAAGAAGGTTTTGTCCAGAGGCTGAGGTACTGAGGACATCTTGGAGCTTGGAGTGTCCAGAGGCTGAGGAAGGGAATGAAGACAGTTCCTGTTGGAGGTGCCTGGGCACCTACTGTGGTCTTTACTGTGTGTCCTGCAGGGAGCTGAAGGCCAATGTTTCTCTGCAGACAGACAGCACTAGGGAAACTCACTGCTTAGGTGTGCAGGCAGGGCAGGGGGGCTGTCCTGGACTCACTCTGTAGAGCAGGCTGGCTTCAAGTGCGGGATCCTCTGGCTGCCACAGAAGATGGCAAGACAGGGAATCCAGGGACATTCAGGCTCTGAGCGAGAGCAGTAGATGCTGACAAAATGTTACTGTGCAGGGAAAAGAAGTCGTGATGGAGGGAGTGTGGGTAGACAGGTTTGTTTTGATGTGGGAGTCTTTCTAAAGGAGGAGGGACACCTCAGCCTCCTTCCCCCCACCATATTGAAGATGGTCTAGGGCTTTCCAATCAGGGCTTGGCCTGCAGAGAGTGGCTCTCCTGAAGTTCAGTGGGTGGAAAATCATGTTTAAAATGTGCATTCATCGGTGTTGTGGGAGGGTCACAGGTCCCCCTGATGTTTCAGATGGTTATGACCTGCCATGCGGGTGTTGGGAATTGAACCTAAGTACTGACAAGTAGCAGGCATTAATAACCACTGAGCCCTCTCTCCAGGCCTCTGAGTGAGTCTGTTCCCACTCAGTTTCTACTGTGGCTGAGGGTTTAGAGAAGTCATGGTGTCACAGGTGAGCCTACACTGTAGCGCTCTAAACTCAGGTTGATCCACTCAACTGCCACTGCTGTTCTTTGTTTGTTTGGTTTTTTTTCTTCTCATTTTTTTTTTTTTTTTTTTCGAGCTGGGGACATCTCCACTATGTGCTTGGGTCCTCTAAATCCCCAACGAACTGATGCATCATGCTACTGGCCCTCCATATTTTCCTCATAGGCTCTCTTCATGGTGCCAAGCCTCAGTTCCTTTGCATGACCTCTTCTGTCCTGGACCATCAACTACAACTGAAGCTGCACCTTCACCAATGGCCTTCCATGCTCTCTCACAATTCCAAGCCTCAGGTGTTCTTCATGACTGCTTTGTGCCTTCAAAACCAGTACCACCTGGGTGACTCTCACACATTAGCAAGTACAGCTGCAGCATGTGGTACAACCTTGGCTATCCCTGAACACAGCAACTTTGAGCTCACTGGAAATACTTCCCCTCACCTCAGCGACAATGGTCTCTTCTTAATCACAGCTCATTTCTCAGCTCCAGCTTAACAACATCAATTGTCCCAGTCATCCTTCTCATTTTATCTGTGAAGCCAGAGCCACATGGAAGAACCAGCTGAGTTCTGCTGAGCACCATCAAGACCGTGACCCGCTCCCCCATTCTATTCCCAGCGTTCTGTTTCCCATGTCCCTCTCTGCCTAAGCTTTGATTTCCTGGAACTTGCTCTGCAGGCTGTCCTGGAACTAATAGATCTGCAGGGCTCAGTCTCCTGTAACGATTGTATTAAAGGTGTGCGTTATTAGCCCTGGGATTAAGCCTTTCTTCACCTAGAGCCTGCTTTGTCCCAGGATGGTCTTGAACTCATGTTCTGGGCATTTTCTCCTGGGATAAAAGGTGTGTACCACCATGCCTGCATCTACATTTTGCTGGGTAGGATTACCCGAAGGTCAACAGTCAATTCAATTGAATAATCTTTATCACAGAATTCAGCTCCATAGCACTTCCTGGTGCTCATTTAGTACTCGAAGTGTACATTTTTTTTTTATTTTTCCTTTTTCAGCTTGCTAAGCTCATTGAAAAGGCTCTTCAGGAGAAATAGCCAAAAAACAAAGACTTTGCTGAGACTTCCCACGTCAAAGACATTTATCTGAGTCTCTTCCTCTGAGCCTTAGGTAGGTTCTGCAGTCAAGGGCCAAAAGTAGCCACATTCTTCTAAACCAAAGCAGTACATAAACAGTATCTAAGACACATGTTGAAATACTTCACTGAAACCTCATGGCCCATGTCTCAACAAATCACATCATTCTCAGTACAAAATTCTTCCATATTCCTACTAGGATGGCCCAATGATCCCCATTTAAAACAGTGCAGTGCTTTCAATCTTAAGCTCCTAAATCCATATTCATCCAAACAAATGCATGTTTAGACCTCTGACAGCAATAACCCAGTTCTGTTACCGACTTCTCTGTTAGTTAGGGTTTTACCTCAGGGAACAGACACCATGACCAAGGCACCTCTATAAAGACATTTCACTGGGGCTGGGTAACAGGTTCAGATGTCCAGTTCATATCATGGAGGCAGGAATATGGCAGCCCCCAGGCAGGCATACTCCAAGAGGAATGGAGGACTTCTTCATCTTCATCTGAAGCAAGCTGAACGAGTAGCTTCAAGCCAGACAGGATGAGGGTCTCCAACCCAAATGTCACAGCAACACTCCTACTCTGACAAGGCCACAGTTTGCAATACTGCCAATCTGGGCCAAGCACTTGCCAACCATCACACAAGAAAAATATTCTGTTATCTAAATACAACTTTAATCTCCTCCCCTCTCCTCTGACAACAATACATGGAGGTTGGATGGATGCAAGAGCCTCACAGGCAATAGCACCTGCTCCATTCTGCCTATCAGGGACAGGGGTACTAGACACTTCCCTTCATTTCTCCAGCCCACCCACCCCAACCCTCCTCTCAACTACACAGGGTGTCTGGCCTTCTCTTTCATCAGACATAATTCCAGAGCGGGCTCCCAGTCTGGCAGGGTGGCAGGCAGCAGGGAATGAAGGACCACAGAAGTCTCTCTCAGGACACAGACAGATACAGTGGGGCCTGGGCAGAGGCCGGAGGGCCAGAAATCCAAGTTAGCAACAATTGCTCTCAAGGGGGCAGAAGTGTGAATGTTGTTGGGAAATATCAGCACTGTCCCAAGGAGGTTCCAGCAAGAGGCAAACCCACCTCCCACCTTTTGTATCCCTAGCCTCAATCTCCAGAGATTTAAAATAGAGAGGGGATTCTCTGGGAACAGATCCCAATTGCATTTGGGCTGCCTCTGGAAGGATCTGATGTTGAGCATTAATGGAATAATAATTAAAGGGATAATGAGAATCAGAGGCAGATAGAGGGAGAGAGACCACAGGACAATTCCTTGCAGGAGAATGAGGGAGCTGCAGGGTCCCTGAGACACAGTTGGTGATGGAAACAGCAGGACAACAGAGGGGCCCAAATAGATGCCTTTGGAAGTGGCACCCATTAGGACAGTAAAGCTGGAAAACAAACACTGGGAGAGAAGTTGAGGCTTGGAGAATCTCTCAGTATGACAGGTAATAAAGGGACCAGAAATAAGGGGAGGCTTCCTAGAAGTTACCTGTATCCCACAGCCAAGTTACAGAGGACAGGGAACAGGGGATGTGAGATGCACCTAGCATTCACAGCAGAGCCTCCAAGGGTCACCTTCCTGTGTCACCAGACCAGACAGCAACTCAGTCACTGAGTCCTTATGCCCCTTCCTCTAGCTCAGATGCCACACACATGTCTGTCTTCCACCCTTGACAGTCACCCTACATCCACCACTCTGCCTGTTTTCTCCTAAGGTCTCAGAGCCTCTCAAGTCATGACCTAAATGCCTGGGACCACCTAGTCGCTGGCCTATGCTGTTACCTGGTGGCCATATTCTCACTCCCTGATTCTGAACATGAATCCCACCTGGCCTGCTCATCCCCTTGAGGGCCACCAACTTTTAGGCCACAATGGACAATGTGCTTAGCCACGAATTTTTCTTGAGGCAGAAAGGAAAGATACCAACATCTCCCCACAAATTACAAAA
Source organism: Rattus rattus (assembly GCF_011064425.1). Taxonomy (NCBI): domain Eukaryota; kingdom Metazoa; phylum Chordata; class Mammalia; order Rodentia; family Muridae; genus Rattus; species Rattus rattus. The sequence continues at coordinate 50,755,793 of NC_046162.1, forward strand.
CAGAGGGGACACTAATAACCCAGTGCTGTGGGGAACGCTGTGCCAAAGTGTTTCTTCCCCAACTCAGGGTCTTTTCCTCCTGTCTTGGTCAAAGCACAAAGGAATGGCCCCTTTTATGTGACACATACCCCATTATCCTTCTCCTGCACTGACTTGCCTTTCCCCAGTCTCTGCCTCCTTCCCATCATAGGCCTCCCTATCTCTCGGCAAGGACAGCACCATTCAGTGTTGAGAGGATCTCTCCTGTTTTATGTATTGATTTTGATTTCTTGAGACAGGGTTTCTCTGAGTAGCCTTGGTTATGCTCCAACTCCCTCTTGAGACCAGGCTAGCATTGAGCTCAAAGATCTGCCTACTTTGGCCTCCCACATTCTGGGACTAAAGCTGTGCTTCACCACCACTTGCATTGAATTTAAAATTTTCATTTAAAGGGTATTTTATTTGGGATAGATGTGGCACATGTGTTTAATCCCCATCCTCTGGACAACTATGGGGTTTGTATCTTGAGTTGAAGGCCCGCCTGGTCTACAGAGTGAGTTCCAGGACAACGAGAGCTACACACAGAAACACTGAATTGAAAAAGTAAAAGAATAATAAGAATTATTGAAATTACAATTTTTCATTCGTGCACACCCTCACTAGCTCTCTCCCTCTTCATCTTTTTATTTTAAAGATTTATTTATTTTTTATATATAATTACGCTGTTAACTGTCTTCAGTCACACCAGAAGAGGGCATCAGGTCCCATTTCACATAGTTGTGAGCAACCACCTGGTTGCTACGATTTGAACTCAGGACCTGTGGAAGAGCACTGAGTGCTCTTAACCACTGAGCTATCTCTCCAGCCCTCTCCCTCTCACTCTTTTTTTCTCTCTCTTCCTATCTCTCCATCCCTGTCTCTGTCTCTGTTCCTCTCTCTCTCTCTCTCTCTCTCTCTCTCTCTCTCTCTCTGTGTGTGTGTGTGTCTGTGTCTGTGTGTTTGCAGTCAAGTGCATGGCCTTGACTTTCTCATTTCACTAGAGGGGTCCCAAAGATCGATTTCAGTTTTTTTTTTCTCTCCACACAACCCCCTCGAATTCAGTTTTAAAAAGTAGATTGGCGGGCACATGACTTTAATCAGTATATAGAGGGGACAGAGGCAGGGGGATCTCTATGAATTGGAGGATTAACTGGGCAATGTAGTCAGTTTCAGAAAATCCAGAGCTATTTAGAGATACCCTGTCTCTAAAAGCAAAATGAAACAAAATTTAGATTATCAGGATTGTATTTCAGCACATTTCCCCACTGAATCCCATGGCTGTCCTTAAAAGGTCTGGTTTGGTTGGTTTAAGGTTTATTTATGTCATTTTAATTTGTATGAGTATTTATTGCCCTGATGTGTGTGCATCATATGTATGCCTGATGCCCTCAGAGTTCAGAAGATGGTGTGACCTAAAAGTAGACTTTCTGATGATTGTGAGCCATCTTCTATGTAGATGCTGGACACAGAATCCAGGTCCAAGGACAGCTGCTCCTAACCCCTGAGTCACCTCCCCAGACAGTTTCCCCTCCTGATACCCAAAGGGTTTCTGTAGGTACTGTTGGCTTTCCTGGAACCCCCTCTGTAGACCAGGCTAGCCCCAGAGATCCACCTCTTTCTATGTCCTGAGTGCTGGGGAGTTAAAGGCTTGTGCTAACACCACTGGGCTTTTAAATTTAACCCTGGCTTTCCAAGATCCAACATATGGTATCATAGTAGTTTTGAACTCAACAGAGCTGTGCCTGCTTAGTGATGGGATTAAAGGTGTGTCGCCACGCCCTGCTCTAAACACTATTTAAGCACAGACCAAGAGAGGAAGTTCCAGAGCATTCTGCTCCATCCAACTCACCAAGTTAGTTATTCAAACTCTGCTAACCTCCCAATTCCTCCATCCTCAAACTCAAGCAGGGCCAGCTCCTCTCTACTTCCCTTTCCTGAGCTCTGGCTAGACTCTAAGCCCTGATCCAGCCCAATTCCAGTGTGTTAACTCTGCCCTTATCTAAGCTCTTAGGCCCTCTTGCCAGGGTGCAAGAATCCTGGGTCCTGGGAGCACTCACTCTGATCTTTGGTCTGCAAGGAGTAAGCGGCAATGAGGTAAGCAAAAGTCTTTGACTTTGGAGGACTCCATGAGACAGAAGCTTTCCCTGGAGCCCAGTGTCTCAGCCTTCCCATGTCTGGAATTCCCTTAACCACTGGCAATCGGTAACTTGTTTTCTGTTCTGTTCTGGCAAAAAGGAGGGAGGGACCTCTGAGGGAGGCCCTTCGGAAACCTGGGCCTGTAGTCATGCAGGACTGTGTTGTTACCTGAGTATTTTTCCCAAGTAGAGCCCTGAATAGAATGTTTGACCCCCGTTTTAGTCTTGATATGTCTTATTAAAGTCTGAGTCAGATTGAGGAACCTGACTTATTTGTCTGGGTGAGGAGAATTTCCTTCCCTGTTGCCTTAAGGCTCGTGACCTTGGGGTGTAGTTCATTGCCTCTATCAGGCACATATCTGATTGTGTAGGAGGGATGTGGTGGCTATAGGAATGATCTTTACCGAAGCCAAAGCTGCCTTCCTAGTCTTCATTGGTTGGCACAGGGTCTATTTCTAGCTGCCCTAGAAACTGTGGAGTTCTCAGATGGAGGCATGGTCCACCACACATGGTGATGGTTTGAGGTGAAGTAGCCAGAGAGGGCAATGCTTTGATACCTGGAGGTAGAGAGTCTGATTAAGACTTTATGCAGTACTGCTATGGTCAGCATGGAATTCTGTATGGAGACCGTGGGTGCCTCAAAATACTGAAGAATACAGGGCTGGGGTTTCCCACAGGGACGTGAAGATGGATAGGACATGAGTATGTTTAGTGAACTCCCAGAGTTGTCTCTACTGATGACAGTGACTGGTGGGGCTTCCATAGGGAAGTGAGGGGCTTAGGTTGTCCCTGGGGGAGGGGAGCTGTGGAGGTAAGGATCCACTAAAGGTGGCTTCCTAGGCCAAGCTCCAATGATGTGTGTGGAATCCAAGGGTACTGGGGCATATCTTTAATTCAGAGGTCTTTGGCAGAGATCTGTAGATCTCCGTGTTCCAGGCTAGCCAGGGTAACACAGTGATCCTCTTGCCTGTCTCAATAAGAAAAAGGGTGAAGGAGCTTCCTTGGTTCTTCAAGCCTTTAATCCCAGCTAGTGAGGGAGCAGAGATAGGCTCCAGTTGTTGCCCCTGGACATGGTAGTTGCAGGGACTGAGATTCTGAGACCCACTGTCTGGAACAGTGTCTGAGCAGAGAGTAGCCCCAGTTCTTTCTGAGGCAGATATTCCTTTACGGTATTAGGCCTCACCTGGGCTGTGTATCTTGAAGTCCTGCCTTCATTTGAGTTCTGTACTGATGGACATCAACTCCTAGTTTACCCACATCTACCTGATTCATTGCACCACTGGACAAGCATTCTAGCACCCGAGACCCAACTCCCAGGCTGTGAACTCTGACCTCTGTTTTTTTCCTCCCACAGATGGTATGCAACTGGGAAGACTTGTAAGTATGGGACGTTGTCGATGATGTCAGTAAGGCAGTGGGGACTGGTGTGTGCTCAGATTCTGCCCTGGATATGGGGACAGATATGTAATTCATATCACTTTTAATGAAACCACAGCCCCTGTCACCTTGCCAAAGCTTGAGATCTGCTGGTCTGTAACTCCTGCTAATTCCCAACCTTCCATAGTTGGGAGGGGGAGACAAAAATGATCTGTGTGGCACTCCTGCCTCCCCTGTAAGATCCTCAGCAGATCACTCTGCCTGAGGAAAAGGGCCCCTTACTGCCATGGAGAACTCTGACCTCAGGTCTCAGGTCCACACACCAATTCCTGCCGGTGAACCCAGGACAGATCTGTCCCCCACACCCACTGAGGGAGGCTTGCACTTGAGGTCCTAGGTGTCTAGGGAAGCAGGGACCCTTTCATTTGAGGCACAGATTTCATCGGTATCTCCCCATTCCTGTTTGTCCTGACTAGACACTGCCCCAAAGGATTCATATGCTGTGAAAATGAATGCTGTCAGGAAAGCAAGATCTGGGATCCTGATACTGAACGCTTCACTTAAGCCCAGGGCTTCATTCCCTGAGGGCTGGCTCCACTAGAATCAGGGTGGGTTGGGGAATGGAGGAGGTCCAGCAAGGGCACATGGCTTAGGCACTTATGACAATACCATCCCCGACCTCCCTAGCATTGCACTGATCGTCTTTTGGGTCATCTTCGCCCTCCTGTGCATCTGTGGCCTTGTGATGTCCAAGTGCAAAGGACTGCAGCATGACCTGAGACCTGCAGATCATCAGACTCCTCCACATCCACCCTCCAAAGCTCCTCTAGAGAGCATTTGGGTCACCTCCGTGGATCCCCTACCAACCATTGGTAAGTTGGGTCTTTCTGTCCCAATAACTAATGTGTTTCATAGCCGGCTGCCCAACCTGCTTAAATGATGGTTTGGAGCCTAGGGGACTATAGACTGGGAAGGGCTCTTCCTACCATATTTGTCCTTTTTTTTGTACCAAGATATTAAGAAAAACAAATGTGCCTCTTTTCCTTCAGGTTGTTCTGAATTCAACTGGGACTGAAACACGTCCTCCGTACAGCCTCAGGCCTGAAGGCCCTACTGGCCAGACGAGAGGGACTCGCTATGCAACACTTTGACCCAACCAACACACAAACCTCTTAGAGGCAGCAAAAGACCATGGAATGACTGCATATCCCATCCTGTCTATTGTATGTACTTTGATTGCATTGATTGTACTTTTATACCGCTGTCCCTTTTTGTCATGAGAGCTAACTAGATCTGTAATCTCTGTCACACAATAAAGGCTGTTGATTTTTTTTAAGAATTGGCGAGTCTGTAGTGGATATAAAAAAATCATTGGTCGTGGTCTTCCCATCGAGACTGGACAGCTCACTCTGCCATTCTACAGAAGCGAGGCTGTGCCTGGAAGACATTGAAGACTGAACTGGTCAGACTCTCTGAGACTTCTTCAAACCATACCTGTGCTGAGAGGATCTCACTGCACCTCTATAGCAGTGCAAAAACCACAGGTGCCAAGGTTCTGTCTGGCTGCTAAGTGCTGATGGGGACCAGTTCAGAGGCTAAGGAGACACTTCAGCTTCTTCCAATGGTGACTGACTGCCCTGAGCACCTGCTGGGAGGATGGAGAATCCAAGATGTGAAGGGAAGCTTAGACCTCGTGTTTCCTGGAATTTGGGGGATTAAAGGAAATGACCTGGAAAGACAATACAATTCTACTCTATCCCTGTGACATGATTTCCTAGCAGACCAGAACTGGATTAATCATGGGACTATTAGGGAGTAACAATTCAGAGAACAGCCCTCTAGAGAAGGTAAAGTGTGGAGAAAGCATGGAGAAGCATGCATGAACAGAAATGTGTGGAGTGAGGTCTAGGGAACACTTCTTTTCACCTCCTTGCCTAGAATCCCTTGGATGTAGTGGGGGGGCTGACCCCACCTTGTACCTTCTGTTGAGAGTGGGTTCCAGGCATTAATGCTACAGCCCACCCAAGGTGAACTCCTAAAGAGAAGAAGGTTTTGTCCAGAGGCTGAGGTACTGAGGACATCTTGGAGCTTGGAGTGTCCAGAGGCTGAGGAAGGGAATGAAGACAGTTCCTGTTGGAGGTGCCTGGGCACCTACTGTGGTCTTTACTGTGTGCCCTGCAGGGGGCTGAAGGCCAATGTTTCTCTGCAGACAGACAACACTAGGGAAACTCACTCCTTAGATGTGCAGGTAGGGCAGGGGGGCTGTCCTGGACTCACTCTGTAGAGCAGGCTGGCTTCAAGTGCGGGATCCTCTGGGTGCCACAGAAGGTGGCAAGACAGGTAATCCAGGGACATTCAGGCTCTGAGCAAGAGCAGTAGATGCTGACAAAATGTTTCTGTGCAGGGAAAAGAAGTCATGATGGAGGGAGTGTGGGTAGACAGGTTTGTTTGATGTGGGAATCTTTCTAAAGGAGGAGGGACACCTCAGACTCTTCCCACCCCCCCCCACCATATTGAAGATGGTCTAGGGCTTTCCAATCAGGGCTTGGCCTGCAGAGAGTGGCTCTCCTGAAGTTCAGTGGATGGAAAATCATGTTTAAAATGTGCATTCATCGGTGTTGTGGGAGGGTCACAGGTCCCCCTGGTGTTTCATTTGGTTATGACCTGCCATGGGGGTGTTGGGAATTGAACCTAAGGACTGACAAGTAGCAGGCATTAATAACCACTGAGCCCTCTCTCCAGGCCTCTGAGTGTGTCTGTTCCCACTCAGTTTCTGAGGGTTTCGAGAAGTGGGTGAGGGTTTAGAGTAGTCATGGTGTCACAGGTGAGCCTACACTGTAGTGCTCTAAGCTCAGGTTGATCCACTCAACAACCACTGCTGTTCTTGGTGATCATCTCATGCTACTGGCATCTCCTATGTGCTGGAGTCCTCACATTGAAGTAGGCGTCACCCATGTCATCTCTTCATGGTGCCAAGCCTCAGTTCCTTTGCATGACCTCTTCTGTCTGGACCATCAACTACAACTGAAGCTGCACCTTCACCAATGGCCTTCCATGCTCTCTCACAATTCCAAGCCTCAGGTGTTCTTCATGACTGCTTTGTGCCTTCAAAACCAGTGACTCTCACACATTAGCAAGTACAGCTGCAGCATGTGATACAACCTTGGCTATCCCTGAAACACAGCAACTTTGAGCTCATGGGAAATACTTCCCCTCACCTCAGCGACAATGGTCTCTTGTTAATCACAGCTAATTTCTCAGCTCCAGTTAAACAACATCAATCGTCCCTGTCATCCATTCTGTTTCTATCTGTGAAGCTAGAGCCACATGGAAGAACCAGCTGAGTTCTGCTGAGCGGGATCAAGACCATGACCTGCTCCCCTATTCCATTCCCAGCTTTCTGTTTCCCATGTCCCACTCTGCCTAAGCTTTGATTTCCTGGAACTTGCTCTGCAGGCTGTCCTGGAACTAACAGATCTGCAGGGCTCAGTCTCCTGTAACCCTGGCTTTCCTGGATCTAACATACGTTATCATAGTAATTTTGAACTCAGCAGAGCTGTGCCTGCTTAGTGATGGGATTAAAGGTGTGTCGCTGAAAGAATAAAAAATGCAGCTAAGTAGTCATCCCCAAATACCTCAAATTCCAGACCCTGCCCTCCTAAAGCTGACCATATTTAATTAAAATCTTAGAACAATCTTGGGAAACAGGAAGCTCCTCCTTGTGATTTTCATTAGTATTCTGACACTTTCCAATGAAACCATCCCTAACCCCTCTCCCTTTAAATACCTTTTCTACCAGCCTTTTGGTAAAACTCAAACTTTGGGATATGAGTCCTAACCTCCCATGTTTATTCCTCCATCCTCATCTCGAACTTGAGTGAAGGGGTCTTTCATCGCCAGGGAACAACAGAGAGAAATTCCAGTGTTCTCCTCCTTCTAACTCACCAAGTTGGTAAATCAAACTCTGCTAACCTCCCAATTCCTCTATCCTCAAATTCCAGCAGGGCCAGCTCCTCTCTCCTTCCCTTCCCTGAGCTCTGGCTAGGCTCTAAGCCCTGATGCTGCCCAATTCCAGTGTGTTAACTCTGCCCTTATCTAAGCTCATAGGCCCTCTTGCCAGGATGCAGGAATCCTGGGTCCTGGGTGCACTCACTCTGAACTTTGGCCTGCTTTCCATTCTGCAAGGAGTAAGCGGCAATGAGGTAAGCAAAAGTCTTTGACTTTGGAAGACTCCATGAGGCAGAGGCTTTCCCTGGAGCCCAGTGTCTCAGCCTTACCATGTCTGGAATTCCCTTAACCACTGGCAATTGGTAACTTGTTTTCTGTTCTTTTATGGGCAAAAGGAGGGAGGGAACTGTGAGGGAGGCCCTTCAGAAATCTGGGCCTGTAATCATGGCAGGTTGCGTTGTTACCTGAGTATTTTTCCCAAGTAGAGCCCTGAATAGAAAGTTTGACCCCCGTTTTAGTCTTGATATGTCTTATTAAAGTCTGAGTCAGATTGAGGAACCTGACTTGGTTGTCTGGGTGTGGAGAATTTCCTTCCCTGTTGCTTCAAGTCTAGTGACCTTGGGGTGCAGTTCATTGGCCCTATTAGGCACATATCTGATTGTGTACCAGGGAAGCGGAGGCTACTGTAATGATCTTTACCGAAGCCAAAGCTGCCTTCCTAGTCTTCATTGGTTGGCACAGGGTCTGCTTCTAGCTGCCCTAGAAACTGTGGAGTTCTCAGATGGAGGCATACTCCACCACACACGGCAATGGTTTGAGGTGAAGTAGCAATGCCTTGATACCTGGAGGAAGAGAGTCTGATTAAGACTTTATGCAGTACTGCTATGGTCAGCATGGGATTCTGTATGGAGACCGTGGGTGCCTCAAAAGACTGAAGAATACAGGTCAGGGGTTTCCCACCGGGACCTGAGGATGGATAGGATATGAGTATGTTTAGTGATCTCCCAGAGTTGTCTCTACTGATGACTGTGACTGGTGGGTGTATGAGAAGTGAGGGGCTTAGGTTGTCCCTGGGGGAGGGGAGCTGTGGAGCTAAGGATCCACTAAAGGTGGCTTCCTAGGCCAAGCTCCAATGATGTTGTGGAATTCAGGGTAGTGGGGCATATCTTTAATTCAGAGGTCTTTGGCAGAGACCTGTAGATCTCCAAATGGCAGGCTAGCCAGGGTAACACGGTGATCCCCTTGCCTCTCTCAATAAGAAACGAGAGAAGGAGCTTCCTTGGTTCTTCAAGCCTTTAATCCCAGCTAGTGAGGGAGCAGAGATAGGCTCCAGTTATTGCCCCTGGACATGGTAGTTGGAGGAACTGAGATTCTGAGACCCACTGTCTGGAACAGTGTCTGAGCAGAGAGTAGCCCCAGTTCTTTCTGAGGGAGATATTCCTTTACGGTATTAGGCCTCGCCTTGGCTATGTATCTTGAAGTCCTGCCTTCATTTGAGTTCTTGACTGATGGACATCAACTCCTAGTTTACCCACATCTACCCGATTCATTGCACCACTGGACAAGCATTCTAGCACCGGAGAACCAACTCCCAGGCTGTACCTCTGACCTTTGTCTTTTTCCTTCCACAGAGAGTATACAACTATGAAGACTTTTAAGTATGGGACGTTGTCGATCATGTCAATAGGCAGTGGGAACTGGTGTGTGCTCAGATTCTGCCCTGGATATGGGGACAGATATGTAATTCATATCATTTTAAAGAAACCACAGCCCCTGTCACCTTGCTAAAGCTTGAGATCTGCTGGGCTGTAACTCCTGCTAATTCCTAACCTTCCATAGGTGGGAGGGGGGAGACAAAAATGATCCGTGTGGCACTCCTGCCTCCCCTGTAAGATCCTCAGCAGATCACTCTGCCTGACAAACAAGGGCCCCTTACTGCCATGGAGAACTCTGACCTCAGGTCTCAGGTCCACACACCAATTCCTGCCGGTGAACCCAGGACAGATCTGTCCCCCACACCCACTGAGGGAGGCTTGCACTTGAGGTCCTAGGTGTCTAGGGAAGCAGGGACCCTTTGGTTTGAGGCACCGATTTCATCGGTATCTCCCCATCCCTGTGTGTCCTGACTAGACACTGCCCCAAAGGATTCATATGCTGTGAAAATGAATGCTGTCAGGAAAGCAAGATCTGGGATCCTGATACTGAACACTTCACGTAAGCCCAGGCCTTCATTCACTAAGGGCTTGATCCACTAGAATCAGGGTGGGTTGGGGAATGGAGGAGGTCCAGCAAGGGCACATGGCTTAGGCACTTATGACAATACCATCCCCCACCTCCCTAGCATCACACTGATCGTCTTTTGGGTTATCTTCGCCCTCCTGTGCATCTGTGGCCTTGTGATGTCCAAGTGCAAAGGACTACAGCATGACCTCAGAGCAGCAGATCATCAGACTCCTCCAGATCCACCCTCCAAGCTCCTCTAGAGAGCATTTGGGTCACCTCCGTGGATCCAGTACCAACCATTCGTAAGTTGGGTCTTTCTATCCCAATACCTGATGTGTTTCATAGCCTGCTGTCCAACCTGCTTAAATAATGGTTTGGAGGCTGGGGGACTATAGACTGGGAAGGGCTCTGCCTACCATATTTGTCCTTTTTTTACCGAGATATTAAGAAAAACAAATGTGCCTCTTCTCCTGCAGGTTGTTCTGAATTCAACTGGGACTGAAACACGTCCTCCCTACAGCCTCAGGTCTGAGGGCCCTACTGGCCAGATGAGAGGGACTTGCTATGGAACCCTTTGACCTACCTCACACACAAACCTCTTGGAGGCAGCCAAAGTCCGTGGAATGACTGAATATCCCATCCTGTCTATTGTACTTTGATTGCATTGATTGTACTTTTATACCGCTGTCCCTTTTTGTCATGAGATCTAAACTAGATCTGTAATCTCTGTCACACAATAAAGGCTGTTGATTTTTTTAAGAATTGGCGGAGTCTGTAGTGGATATAAAAAAGTCATTGGTCCTGGTCTGCCCATCGAGACTGGACAGCCCACTCTGCCATCCTACAGAAGCGAGGCTGTGCCTGGAAGACATTGAAGACTGAACTGGTCAGACCCTCTGAGACTTCTTCAAAACATACCTGTGCTGAGAGGATCTCACTGCACCTCTATAGCAGTGCAAAACCCACAGGTGCCAAGGTTCTGTCTGTCTGCTAAGTGCTGATGGGGACCAGCTCAGAGGCTAAGGAGACACTTCAGCTTCTTCCCATGGTGACTGACTGCCCTGAGCACCTGCTGGGACGATGGAGAATCCAAGATGTGAAGGAAAGCTTAGACCTCGTGTTTCCTGGAATTTGGGGGATTAAAGGAAATGAACTGGAAAGACAATACAATTCTACTCTATCCCTGTGACATGATTTCCTAGCAGACCAGAACTGGATTAATCATGGGACTATTAGGGAGTAACAATTCAGAAAACAGCCTTCGAGAGAAGGTAAAGTGTGGAGAAAGCATGGAGAAGCATGCATGAACAGAAAAGTGTGGAGTGAGGTCTAGGGAACACTTCTTTTCACCTCCACGCCTAGAATCAATTGGATGTGGGGGTGGCTGACACCACCTTTTACCTTTTGTTGAGAGTGGGTTTCAGGCATTAAAGCTACAGCCCAGCCAAGGTGAAATCCTAAAGAGAAGGTTTTGTCCAGAGGCTGAGGTACTGAGGACATCTTGGAGCTTGGAGTGTCCAGAGGCTGAGGAAGGGAATGAAGACAGTTCCTGTTGGAGGTGCCTGGGCACCTACTGTGGTCTTTACTGTGTGCCCTGCAGGGGGCTGAAGGCCAATGTTTCTCTGCAGACAGACAGCACTAGGGAAACTCACTGCTTAGGTGTGCAGGCAGGGCAGGGGGCTGTCCTGGACTCACTCTGTAGAGCAGGCTGGCTTCAAGTGCGGGATCCTCTGGCTGCCACAGAAGATGGCAAGACAGGGAATCCAGGGACATTCAGGCTCTGAGCAAGAGCAGTAGATGCTGACAAAATGTTACTGTGCAGGGAAAAGAAGTCGTGATGGAGGGAGTGTGGGTAGACAGGTTTGTTTTGATGTGGGAGTCTTTCTAAAGGAGGAGGGACACCTCAGCCTCCTTCCCCCCACCATATTGAAGATGGTCTAGGGCTTTCCAATCAGTGCTTGGCCTGAGACAGTGGCTCTCCTGAAGTTCATTGGCTGGAATATCATGTTTAAAATGTGCATTCATTGGTGTTGTGGGACGGTCACAGGTCCCCCTGGTGTTTCAGATGGTTATGACCTGCCATGCGGGTGTTGGGAATTGAACCTAAGTACTGACAAGTAGCAGGCATTAATAACCACTGAACCCTCTCTCCTGGCCTCTGACAGAGTGTTTTTCCACTCAGTTTCTGAGGGTTTAGAGAAGTGGGTGAGGGTTTAGAAGTCATGGTGTCACAGGTGAGCCTACACTGTAGTGCTCTAAGCTCAGGTTGATCCACTCAACAACCACTGCTGTTCTTGGTGATCATCTCATGCTACTGGCATCTCCTATGTGCTGGAGTCCTCACATTGAAGTAGGTGTCACCCATCCTCACTCTCTCTTCATGGTGCCAAGCCTCAGTTCCTTTGCATGAACTGTTCTGTCCTGGACCATCAACTACAACTGAAGCTGCACCTTCACCAATGGCCTTCCATGCTCTCTCACAATTCCAAGCCTCAGGTGTTCTTCATGACTGCTTTGTGCCTTCAAAACCAGTACCACCTGGGTGACTCTCACACATTAGCAAGTACAGCTGCAGCATGTGGTACAACCTTGGCTATCCCTGAACACAGCAACTCTGAGCTCATGGGAAATACTTCCCCTCACCTCATCGACAATGGTCCCTTCTTAATCACAGCTCATTTCTCTGCTCCAGTTAAACAACATCAATCTTCCCTGTCATCCATTCTGTTTCTATCTGTGAAGCCAGAGCCACATGGAAGAACCAGCTGAGTTCTGCTGAGCGCCATCAAGACCATGACCCGCTCCCCCATTGCATTCCCAGCTTTCTGTTTCCCATGTCCCACTCTGCCTAAGGTTTCATTTCCTGGAACTTGCTCTGCAGGCTGTCCTGGAACTAACAGATCTGCAGGGCTCAGTCTCCTGTAACCCTGGCGTTCCTGGATCCAACATATGGTATCATAGTAGTTTTGAACTCAGCAGAGCTGTGCCTGCTTAGTGATGGGATTAAAGGTGTGTCGCTGAAAGAATAAAAAATGCAGCTAAGAAGTCAGAAGTTTAAAAAAGCCCCAAATACCTCAAATTCCAGACCCTGCCCTCTACCTGTACTAGCTGACCATAAAGTTAGATTAAAATCTTAGAGAACAATCTTGGGAAACAGGAAGCTCCTCCTTGTGATTTTTCATTAGTATTCTTGACACTTTCCAATGAAACCATCCCTGCCCCCTCGGGTTGTGGTTTCTCCCTTTAAATACCTTTTCTACCAGCCTTTTGGGTCAAACTCCACGGCCTCTGCATGGGATATGAGTCTCGACCCCCGTGCACTGGTTCCTATCAATAAACGTCATGTTTATTACAGCAAGGACGGTCTCACGTGAGTTCTTGGGGGGGTCCCATCATCCCGAGACTTCAGTGAGGGTCTCCCCACTCCGGGGGTCTTTCATCGCCACACCCTGCTCTAAACACACTTAAGCACAGAACAACAGAGGAAATTCCAGAGTGTTCTGCTCCTTCTAACTCACCAAGTTGGTAAATCAAACTCTGCTAACCTCCCAATTCCTCCATCCTCAAATTCAAGCCAGGGCCAGCTCCTTTCTCCTTCCCTTCCCTGAGCTCTGGCTAGGCTGTAAGCCCTGATCCTGCCCAATTCCAGTAGCCCTTATCTAAGCCCTTGAATGCAGAATCCTGGGTCCTGGGCACCCACTCTGAACTTTGGCCTTTTCCAGTCTTAATGAGGTGTCTTTGACTTTGGAACTCCATGAGGCAGAGGCTCTGAGCCCCATCTCAGCCTTACCATGTCTGAATTCCCTTAACCACTGGCAATCGGTAACTTGTTTTCTGTTCTGTTCTGGGAAAAAGAAGGGAGCGAACTCTGACGGAGGCCCTTCAGAAATCTGGGCCTGTAGTCATGCAGGATTGCGTTGTTACCTGAGTATTTTTCCCACGTAGAGCCGTGAATAGAATGTTTGACCCCCGTTTTAGTCTTGATATGTCTTATTAAAGTCTGAGTCCGATTGAGGAACCTGACTTGGTTGTCTGGGTGAGGAGAATTTCCTTCACTGTTGCCTTAAGGCTGGTGACATTGGGGTGCAGTTCATTGGCCCTATTAGGCACATTTCTGATTTTGTACCAGGGATTTCCTGGAACTTGCTCTGCAGGCTGCCCTGGAACTAAGACATGTGCAAGGCTCAGTCTCCTGTAATGCTTGTATTAAAGGTGTGCGTTATTAGCCCTGGGATTAAGCCTTTCTTCACCTAGAGCCTGCTTTGTCCCAGGATGGTCTTGAACTCATGTCCTGGGCCTTTTCTCCTGGGATAAAAGGTGTGTACCACCATGCCTGCATCTACATTTAGCTGGGTAGGATCTTACCCGAAGGTCAATACTCAATTCAATTGAATAATCTTTATCACAGAATTCAGCTCCATAGCACTTCCTGGTGCTCCTTTAATACTCGAAGTGTACATTTTTTTTATTTGCCTTTCTCAGCTTGCTAAGCTCATTGAAAAGGCTCTTCAGGAGAAATAACCAAAGAACAAAGACTTTGCTGAGACTTCCTATGTCAAAGAAATTTATCTGAGTCTCTTCCTCTGACCCTTAGGTAGGTTCTGCAGTCAAGGGCCAAAAGTAGCCACATTCTTCTAAACCAAAACAGTACATAAACTGTATCTAAGACACATGTTGAAATACTTCACTGGAACCTCATGACCCAAGTCTCAACAAATCACAACACTCTCAATACAAAATTCTCCATATTCCTACTAGGATGGCCCATTGATCCCCATTTAAAACACTCCACTGCTTTCAATATTTAAAGCTCCAAAGTCCATATTCATCCAGACAAAGGCATTTTCAGGCCTAAAACAGCAATACCCGAGTTCTGGTACCGACTTCCCTGTTAGTAGGGTTTTACCTCAGCAAATAGACACCATGACCAGGGCAGCTCTATAAAGACATTTCACTGGGGCTGGGTAACAGGTTCAGATGTCCAGTCCATATCATGAAAGAAGGAATATGGCAGCCCCCAGGCAGGCATGCTCCAAGAGGAATGGAGGACTTCTTCATCTTCATCTGAAGCAAGCTGAATAGTAGCTTCAAGGCAGCTAGGATGAGGGTCTCCAAGTCAACTGTCACAGCGACACTCCTACTCCAACAAGGCCATAGTTTCCAATACTGCCAATCTGGGCCAACCTAATACAAACCATCACACAAGAAAAACTTTCTGTTATTTCAATAAAACTTTAATCTCCTCCCCTCTCCTCTGACAACAATACATGGAGGTTGGATGGATGCAAGAGACTCACAGGCAATAGCACCTGCTCCATTCTGCCCATCAGGGACAGGGGCACTAGACACTTCCCTTCATTTCTCCAGCCCACCCACCCCAACCCTCCTCTCAACTACACAGGGTGACTGGCCTTCTCTTTCATCAGTCATAATTCCAGAGGGGGCTCCCAGACTGGCAGGGTGGCAGGCAGCAGGGAATGAAGGACCACAGAAGTCTCTCTCAGGAAACAGACAGACACAGTGGGGCGTGGCCAGAGGCCAGAGGGCCAGAAATCCAAGTTAGCAACAATTTCTCTCAAGAGGGCAGAAGTGTGAATGTTGTTCGGAAATATCAGCACTGTCCCAAGGAGGTTCCAGCAAGTGGCATACCCACCTCCCACTTTTGAATCCCTAGCCTCAGTCCCCAGAGATTTAAAATAGAGAGGGGATTCCCTGGGAACAGATCACAATTGCACTTGGCCTGGCTCTGGAGGCTTCGGATATTGAGTATTAAAGGAGCCATGGATAATGAGAAAGAGAGGCAGATATTGGGAGAGAGACCACAGGACAATTCCTTGCAGGAGAATGAGGGAGCTGCAGGGTCCCTGAGACACAGTTGGTGATGGAAACAGCAGGACAACAGAGGGGCCCAAATAGATGCCTTTGGAAGTGGCACCCATTAGGACAGTAAAGTTGGAAAACAAACACTGGGCTACAAGTTGAGGCTTGGAGAATCTCTCAGTATGACGGGTAATAAAGGGACCAGAAATAAGGGGAGGCTTCCTAGAAGTTACCTGTATCCCACAGCCAAGTTACAGAGGACAGGGAACAGGGGATGTGAGATGCACCTAGCATTCACAGCAGAGCCTCCAAGGGTCACCTTCCTGTGTCACCAGACCAGACAGCAACTCAGTCACTGAGTCCTTATGCCCCTTCCTCTAGCTCAGATGCCACACACATGTCTGTCTTCCACCCTTGTCAGTCACCCTACATCCACCACTCTGCCTGTTTTCTCCTAAGGTCTCAGAGCCTCTCAAGTCATGACCTGTATGCCTGGGCCCACCTAGTCGCTGGCCTATGCTGTTACCTGGTGGCCATATTCTCACTCCCTGATTCTGAACATGAATCCCACCTGGCCTGCTCATCCCCTTGAGGGCCACCAACTTTTAGGCCACAATGGACAAAGTGCTTAGCCACGAATTTTTCTTGAGACAGAAAGGAAAGGTACCAACATCTCCCCACAAATTACAAAACAGAGGGGACACTAATAACCCAGTGCTGTGGGGAACGCTGTGCCAAAGTGTTTTTTCCCCAACTCAGGGTCTTTTCCTCCTGTCTTGGTCAAAGCACAAAGGAATGGCCCCTTTTATGTGACACATACCCCATTGTCCTTCTCCTGCACTGACTTGCCTTTCCACAGTCTCTGCCTCCTTCCCATCATAGGCCTCCCTATCTCTCGGCAAGGACAGCACCATTCAGTGTTGAGAGGATCTCTCCTGTTTTATGTATTGATTTTGATTTCTTGAGACAGGGTTTCTCTGAGTAGCCTTGGTTATGCTCCAACTCCCTCTTGAGACCAGGCTAGCATTGAGCTCAAAGATCTGCCTACTTTGTCCTCCCACAGTCTGGGACTAAAGCTGTGTTTCACCACCACTTGGATTGAATTTAAAATTTTCATTTAAAGGGTATTTTATATGCGATAGATATGGCACATGTGTTTAATCCCCATCCTCTGGACACCTATGGGGTGTGTATCTTCAGTTGGAGGCCTGCCTGGTCTACCGAGTGAGTTCTAGGACAACGAGAGCTAAACACAGAAACACTGAATGGAAAAAGTAAAAGAATAATAAGAATTATTTAAATTACAATTTTTCATTCATGCACACCCTCACTAGCTCTCTCCCTCTTCATCTTTTTGTTTTAAGATTTATTTATTATTTATATATAACTACGCTGTTAACTGTCTTCAGTCACACCAGAAGAGGGCATCAGATCCCATTTCACATAGTTGTGATCCACCACCTGCTTGCCACGATGTCAACTCAGGACCTGTGGAAGAGCACTGAGTGCTCTTAACCACTGAGCCATCTCTCCAGCCCTCTCCCTCTCCCTCTTTTGCTCTCTCTCTTCCTATCTCTCCATCCCTGTCTCTGTCTCTGTTCCTCTCTCTCTCTCTCTCTCTCTCTCTCTCTCTCTCTCTCTCCCTCTCTCTCTCTGTCTGTGTGTGGGGGGGTGTGTCTGCGTCTGTGTGTGTTTGCAGTCAAGTGCATGGCCTTGACTTCTTCATTTCACTAGAAGGGTCCCAGAGATCGAATTCAGTTTTTTTTTCTCCCCACCACCCCTCGAATTCAGTTTTTAAAAGTAGATGGGCAGGCACATGCCTTTAATCAGTATATAGAGGGGACAGAGGCAGGGGGATCTCTATGAATTGGAGGATTAACTGGGCAATGTAGTCAGTTTCAGAAAATCCAGAGCTATTTAGAGATACCCTGTCTCTAAAAGCAAAATAAAACAAAATTTAGATTATCAGGATTGTATTTCAGCACATTTCCCCACTGAATCCCATGGCTGTCCTTAAAAGGTCTGGTTTGGTTGGTTTAAGGTTTATTTATGTCATTTTAATTTGTATGAGTATTTATTGCCCTGATGTGTATCATATGTATACCTGATGCCCTCAGAGTTCAGATGATGGTGTGACCTAAAAGTAGACTTTCTGATGATTGTGGGCCATCTTCTATGTAGATGCTGGACACAGAATCCAGGTCCAAGGACAGCTGCTCCTAACCCCTGAGTCACCTCCCCAGACAATTTCCCCTCCTGATACCCAAAGGGTTTCTGTAGGTAGTGTTGGCTGTCCTGGAACCCCCTCCATAGACCATGCTAGCCCCCAGAGATCCACCTCTTTGTATGTCCTGAGTGCTGGGGAGTTAAAGGTTTGTGCTAACACCACTGGGCTTTTTAAATTTAACCCTGGCTTTCCCAGATCCAACATATGGTATCATAGTAGTTTTGAACTCACAGAGCTGTGCCTGCTTAGTGATGGGATTAAAGGTGTGTCGCCATGCCCTGCTCTAAACGCTATTTAAGCACAGAACAAGAGAGGAAGTTCCAGAGCATTCTGCTCCATCCAACTCACCAAGTTAGTTATTCAAACTCTGCTAACCTCCCAATTCCTCGATCCTCAAACTCAAGCAGGGCCACCTCCTCTCTCTTCCCTTCCCTGAGCTCTAGCTAGGCTCTAAGCCCTGATCCAGCCCAATTCCAGTGTGTTAACTCTGCCCTTATCTAAGCTCATAGGCCCTCTTGTCAGGATGCAGGAATCCTGGGTCCTGGGCGCACTCACTCTGATCTTTGGCCTGCTTTCCAGTCTGCAAGGAGTAAGCGGCAATGAGGTAAGCAAAACTCTTTGACTTTGGAGGACTCCATGAGGCAGAGACTTTACTTGGAGCCCAGTCTCAGCCTTACCATGTCAGGAATTCCCTTAACCACTGGCAATCGGTAACTTTTTTTCTGTTCTCTCCTGGGAAAAAGGAGGGAGGGACCTCTGAGGGAGGCCCTTCGGAAATGTGGGCCTGTTGTCATAGCAGGACTGTGTTGTTACCTGAGTATTTTTCCCAAGTAGAGCCCTGAATAGAATGTTTGACCCCCGTTTTAGTCTTGATATGTCTTATTAAAGTCTGAGTCAGATTGAGGCACCTGACTTGCTTGTCTGGGTGAGGAGACTTTCCTTCCCTGTTGCCTTAAGGCTCGTGACCTTGGGGTGTAGTTCATTGCCTCTATTAGGCACATATGTGATTGTGTAGGAGGGAAGTGGAGGCTACTGGAATGATCTTTACCGAAGCCAAAGCTGCCTTCCTAGTCTTCATTGGTTGGCACAGGGTCTGCTTCTAGCTGCCCTAGAAACTGTGGAGTTCTCAGATGGGGGCATACTCCACCACACATGGCGATGGTTTGAGGTGAAGTAGCCAGAGAGAACAAGGCTTTGATACCTGGAGGTAGAGAGTCTGATTAAGACTTTATGCAGCAATGCTATGGTCAGCACGGAATGCTGTATGGAGACCTTGGGTGCCTCAAATTACTGAAGAATACAGGGCAGGGGTTTCCCACGGGGACCTGAGGATGGATAGGACATGAGTGTGTATAGTGAACTCCCAGAGTTGTCTCTACTGATGACAGTGACTGGTGGGTGTATGGGAAGTGAGGGGCTTAGGTTGTTCCTGGGGGAGGGGAGCTGTGGAGCTAAGGATCCACTAAAGGTGGCTTCCTAGGGAAAGCTCCAATGATGTGTGTGGAATCCAAGGGTAGTGGTGCATATCTTTAATACGGAGGTCTTTGGCAGAGATCTGTAGGTCTCCATATTGCAGGCTAGCCAGGGTAACACGGTGACCACCTTGCCTGTCTCAATAAAAAAGGGTGAAGGAGCCTCCTTGGTTCTTCAAGCCTTTAATCCTAGCTGGTGAGGGAGCAGAGATAGGCTCCTGTTGTTGCCCTGGACATGGTAGTTGGAGGAACTGAGATTCTGAGACCCACTGTCTGGAACAGTGTCTGAGCAGAGAGTAGCCCCAGTTCTTTCTGAGGCAGATATTCCTTTACGGTGTTAGGCCTCGCCTTGGCTGTGTATCTTGAAGTCCTGCCTTCATTTGAGTTCTGTACTGATGGACATCAAATCCTGGTTTACCCACATCTACCTGGTTCATTGCCCGGCTGGACAAGCATTCTAGCACCCAAGACCCAACTCCCAGGCTGTGACCTCTGACCTCTGTCTTTTTCCTTCCACAGACTGTACAGACCTGTGAAGACTTGTAAGTATGGGACGTTGTCAATGATGTCAGTGAGGCAGTGGGGACTGGTGTGTGCTCAGATTCTGCCCTGGATATGGGGACAGATATGTAATTCATATCACTTTTAATTAAACCACAGCCCCGGTCACCTTGCCAAAGCTTGAGATCTGCTGGTCTGTAACTCCTGCTAATTCCCAACCTTCCATAGTTGGGAGGGAGGAGACAAAAATGATCCGTGTGGCACTCCTGCCTCCCTTGTAAGATCCTCAGCAGATCACTCTGCCTGAGGAAAAAGGGCCCCTTACTGCCATGGAGAACTCTGACCTCAGGTCTCAGGTCCACACACCAATTCCTGCCGGTGAACCCAGGACAGATCTGTCCCCCACACCCGCTGAGGGAGGCTTGCACTTGAGGTCCTAGGTGTCTAGGGAAGCAGGGACCCTTTGGTTTGAGGCACTGATTTCATCGGTATCTCCACATTCCTGTTTGTCCTGACTAGACACTGCCCCAAAGGATTCATATGCTGTGAAAATGAATGCTGTCAGGAAAGCAAGATCTGGGATCCTGATACTGAACGCTTCACGTAAGCCCAGGGCTTCATTCCCTGAGGGCTGGCTCCACTAGAATCTGGGTGGGTTGGGGAATGGAGGAGGTCCAGCAAGGGCACATGGCTTAGGCACTTATGACAATATCATCTCCCACCTCCCTAGCATCCCACTGATCGTCTTTTGTGTCATCGCCTTCGCCCTCCTGTGCATCTGTGGCCTTGTGATGTGCAAGTGCAAAGGACGACACCATGACCTCAAACCAGGAGATGATCAGACTCCTCCACATCCACCCTCCAAAGCTCCTCTAGAGAGCATTTGGGTCACCGTCCGTGGATCCCCTACCAACCATTCGTAAGTTGGGTCTTTCTGTCCCAATAACTAATGTGTTTCATAGCCGGCTGCCCAACCTGCTTAAATAATGGTTTGGAGCCTGGGGGACTATAGACTGGGAACGGCTCTTCCTACCATATTTGTCCTTTTTTTGTACCAAGATATTAAGAAAAACAAATGTGCCTCTTCTCCGGCAGGTTGTTCTGAATTCAACTGGGACTGAAACACGTCCTCCCTACAGCCTCAGGCCTGAAGGCCTTACTGGCCAGATGAGAGGGCCTCGCTATGCAACCCTTTGACCCACCTAACACACAAACCTCTTGGAGGCAGCCAAAGACCATGGAAGGACTGCATATCCCATCCTGTCTATTGTACTTTGATTGCATTGATTGTACTTTTATACCGCTGTCCCTTTTTGTCATGAGAGCTAAACTAGATCTGTAATCTCTGTCACACAATAAAGGCTGTTGATTTTTTTAAGAATTGGCGGAGTCTGTAGTGGATATAAAAAAGTCATTGGTCATGGTCTTCCCATCTAGACTGGAGGGCTCACTCTGCCATTCTAGAGAAGGGAGTCTGTGCCTGGAAGACATTGAAGACTGAACTGGTCAGACTCTCTGAGACTTCTTCAAACCATACCTGTGCTGAGAGGATCTCACTGCACCTCTATAGCAGTGCAAAAACCACAGGTGCCAAGGTTCTGTCTGGCTGCTAAGTGCTGATGGGGACCAGTTCAGAGGCTAAGGAGACATTTCAGCTTCTTCCAATGGTGACTGACTGCCCTGAGCACCTGCTGGGAGGATGGAGAATCCAAGATGTGAAGGGAAGCTTAGACCTCGTGTTTCCTGGGATCTTGGGGGCACAAAAGAAATGAACTGGAAAGACAATACAATTCTACTCTATCCCTGTGACATGATTTCCTAGGAGACCAGGACTTGATTAATCATGGGACTACTAGGGAGCTACAAGCCAGGAAACAGCCTTCTTAGAGAAGGTAAGGTGGGGAAAAAGCCTAGAGAAGCATGCATGAATAGAAATGTGTGGAGTATGGCCTAGGGAACACTTCCTTCCACATTTCTCCCCTTGAATCCCCTGGATGGAGAGGGGAGGCTGACCCCAGCTTGCTCCTCCTCCTGAGCCTGAGTTCCAGCCATTACAGCTAAACACCACTCAAGGTTAATTCCTAAAGGGAAGAAGTTTTGAAGTGAGGCTGAGGTACTGAGGACAACTGGGAGCTTGGAGTGTCCAGAGGGTTTGGGAGGGAGTAAAGACAGTTCCTGTTGCCAGTGCCTTGGCACCTTACTGTGGTTTTTACTATGTGTGCTGCAGAGGGCTGAAGGTCAATGTTTCTCTTCAGACAGACTACACTACCTAAACTCACTTCTTAGGTGTGCAGGCAGGGCGTGGGTGGCTGTCCTGTAGAACTCTGTAGAACAGGCTAGCTAAAAATCAGGATCCTCAACAATACTCATCCCTGGGCCACCACAGAAGATGGCAGAACAGGGAATCCAGGGACATTTGGGCTCTGAGGGAAAGCAATAGATGCTGACAAAATGTTACTGTGCAGGGAAACGAAGTCATGATGGAGGGAGGGTGGGCAGACAGGGGTTTGTGTTGATGTGGGAGGTTTTCTAAAGTAAAGTCGCAGAGCTGGGCTTTTCCTGGAAGGAGGGGACACCTCAGTCTGCTTGACTTTTCCCAGATATTGAAGATGGTCTAGGGCTTTCCATTCAGTGCGTGGCCTACAGAGAGTGGCTCTCCTGAAGTTCAGTGGCTGGAATATTATGTTTAAAATGTGCATTCATGTGGGTTTTGGGAGGGTCTCAGGTCCCCTAGAACTGGTGTTCCAGATGGTTATGACCTGCCACGTGGGGGTTGGGAATTGAACCTAAATCCTGAGGAGCAGCAGGTATTATTAACCCCTGAGTCATCTCTCTTATCCCAAGTGATCTATTCCCACTCAGTCACTACTGTTGGTGAGAGCGAAGGGATGTCAGGTTTACAGAGGTGACCTTGCGCTGTCCGATCCACCAATATTTATGAAGCCACTACTCTACCATTCCCATCCTGGGTATGAGGATGAGATCGGGTGCAGTGTTCACGTCTAAGGATAGGACTGCAAAGAGGCCAGATGCAGACACACATCTTCTGGGACTCTGGACTGCATGGGGTATGAAATGATGGTCCACATCCACTGGCCTGTGGGAGCTTCTTCTGTGAGGCACACCCACACTGAACCCACATCCCTAAGGATGAAGGATCTGTCCTGCCACCCTGCACTGTGTCTGTCTTATGGGGAGAAAAGACAAATTTTATAAAATAAACTTACTTGTTACATTTTTATAAATGTGTATATGTGTGTGTGTGTGTTTCAGCATGTGTATTAAGATCTACAAGAACCATGTGCTATGGTATACTTTCAAGTTGAAGCAGGAGGGTTACCCATCTGAGTCTAGCCTGAGTTGCTGTGAGTTAAAGTTATGGTGGGGAATTAGACTAAGAGGTTAGCTCAGTAGTAGAGAACTTGCCTCGCCTCGGCCTCCCTAGTGCTGAGATTAAGGCTCTGCACCACCACTGTCCACTTCAAGATTTTATTTTTCATCTACATTAGTGTTTTGCGTGCATGTGTGTCTGTGCATTGTGGGTGCTGGGAGTTGATCATGGGATTTATGCAAGAGTGGTCAGTGTTCCAGAGGCTAAACCATCTCACTACCCAAACTAGCAGGCCTCATGTCTCTCTTCCCCCCTTGACAGTCATCATGCACCCACCTGTCTGTCCTCTTTCTTGCAAGGGGCCTCAGCCTCTCGGTGAAGTCCAGGATCCCTGTGCACACCTGTGCACTGTCCGATGCTGCCACCTGGTGGCCATACTCTGACAGCCTGAGTCCTTCCATGAATAATATCACCTGGCCTGCTCATCCCATTAAGGGCTACCAACTTTTTGGTCACAGTGGTCAAATCCTTAGCCTCGATTTTTCTTTCTTCAGAAAGGAACTGTAAAAGTGTCCACTCCACCGACAAAGTTGCAAAATAGAGGGGACATCAATATCCCAGCACTGTGGGGAACGCTGTGCCAAAGTGTTTGCTCCCCAGCTTAGGGTCTTTTCCTCACGTCAGTACAAAGCACAAAGGAATGGCACCTTTTATGTGACACACACCACATTTTCCTTCTTGTGCCCTGGCCTGCCTTTCCCACAGTCTCTGCCTCCCGCCCTGTGCCTGCCTCCCTTGTATCTGGGCAAAGACAGCACCCTCCAATGTTGAGAGGATCTCTCCAATTTTATTAATTGATTTTGACTTTTTGAGACTTGGTTTCCCTGAATAGCCTTGGTTGTCCTAGAACTCACTCTATAGACCAGGCTGGCATTGAGCTCAAAGATCTACCTCCTTCTGCCTCACAAATTCTGGGATTAAAGTTGTGTATCACCACTTGGCTTGAATTTTAAATTTTTATTTTAATTATTTTAAAAATGTATTTATTTCTTTTATGGGAGTGCACTGTCGCTGTCTTCAGACAAACCAGAAGTGAGCATAGGATCCCCTTACAGATGGTTGTGAGCCACCGTGTGTTTGCTGAGAATTGAACTGAGGACTTCTGGAAGAGCAGTCAGTGCTCTTGACGGCTGATCCATTGCTCCAGCCCTTAAATATTTATTTTAAATGGTATTTTATATCAGATGGTGGAGGCATACATGCTTAATCCCAGTACTATGGGTTCAAAGGGACAAAGATCTCTTTTTGTTGAAGATCTCTCTCTCTTTTTTTTTTTTTTTTTTTTGTTCTTTTTTTTCGAGCTGGGGACCCGAACCCAGGGCCTTGGCGCTTCCTAGGCAAGCGCTCTACCACTGAGCTAAATCCCCAACCCCTTGTTCCCCTTGTTGAAGATCTCTTAAGCCAGGGCTATACCGAGAAACCCTGTCTTGAAAAACTAAAACAATAATAAAAAATATTTTAATTACATTTATTCATTTTCTCTCTCTCTCTCTCTCTCTCTCTCTCTCTCTCTCTCTCTCTCTGTGTGTGTATGTGTGTGTGTGTGTATGTGCATGTGTGTGTGCGTGTGTGTGTGTGTGTGTGTGTGTGTGTGTGTGTGTGTGTGTGTGTGTGTGTTTGCAGGCCAGTGCATGGCATTGGCTTTCTCCTTCCACTGGGTGGGTCTCAGAGATCAAATTTAGGTTTTCAAAGCTGGGTGTGGGGGCACATGCCTTTAATCATTGTATTCAGGAGTCAGAGGCAGGTGGATCTCTGTGAGTGGAAGGATAGCCTGGTCTATGTCGTGAGTTTCAGCATAGACTACACTATGTAGAGAGACCCTGTCTCAAAAGACAAAATCAGAAAAGGAAACAAAACAAAATTCAGGTTTCCCGGTTTGGTGGTATACACCAAATCACCTGGCTGGCCTTACAAGTTTGTTTTGGATTGGTTTTGTATAAGGTTATATATTTAATGTGTATGAGTATTTATTGCATAGAAGTATGGACACCTTATGTCTGCTTGATGCCCTCAGAGTTCAGAAGAGGGTATCATCTAGAACTAGAGTGTCAGATGATTATGCAACATCTAGTATGTAGATGCTGGGAACCAAATACAGGTCCAAGGACAGGTGCTCTTAACCTCTGAGTCATTCCCCCAACCCCTACCCCCAAACCCACGGACTGTTTCCCCTCCCCAGACCTATAGTGTTTCTGTGTGTAGTCTTGGCTGTTTTGGAACTTGCTCTGAGACCAGGCTAGCCTCAGAGATCTACCTGTTTTTATGTCCTGAGTGCTGGGAGTTAAAGGATTGTGCTAACACCACCTGGCTTTTTTTTTTTTTTTTTTAATTTATCCCAGGCTGCTCCCTATCTCGTTGATTATATCATACTACTTTTGAAATCATAGAGCTGTGTCTTCTCCGTCATGGGATTAAAGGTTGTGTCACCACGCCCTGCTCTAACCACTGTTTAATCACAGTCCAAAAGACCGACTTCCAGAGTGTTCTGCCACATCCAACTGGCTGGTAAACCAATCTCTTCTAACCTTCCCATTCCTACTTCCTCAACTCAAGCAAGGCCAGCTTCTCTACTTCTCTTCCCTGAGCTCTGGCTAGACTCTGAGCCCTTGTCCAGCCCAACGACCGTGTGTTAACTCCGCCCCTATCCTGAGGCTGGGCCCCATAGGTGGAGAGAAGTTGGTAAGATCTTGCCCTGTTCCTGGGTCCTTTCACACTTAAGCTCATTGGCCCTGTTACCAGGATGCAGGAAGCCTGGGTCCTGGGCACACTCACCGTGATCTTTGGCCTGCTTTTCAGTCTGCAAGGAGTAAGCTCCAACAAGGTAAGAAAGACTTCTGCGTCTTTGGAGGACTCTGTGGGGAAGCGGCTTGCCTTGGAGCCCAGTCCGTGCATTAATTTGTCAGGGATTTCCTTAACCACAGGCATTGGTAACTTCCTTTCAGTTCTGTTTGGGGAAAGTGGAGGTAGGGACCTCAAACGGAGGCCTTGGGAAAACCTGGGCCTCTAGTCTTGGCAGGGCTGTGTTGTTAACTGGGAACTGGCACCAACCACAGCCCTGAATAGGATCTTTGACCCCCGTTTTAGTCTTGGCATGTCTTATTAAGCTCTGAGTCAGGCTGAGGATCCTGAGGTCTTGCTTGTCTGGATTAGGTGTCTCTGCCTCCCTGTCCCTGCATGGCTAGTGACCTTGGGGTGTAGTTTATTGGTTCTCTCCAGGACTTATCTGTTTGTGTACCAGGGAAGTGGAGGTTCTCTCACTACTCTGATTAGTTTGAATTTGATCTCAGAGTCTACTTGGCTGCCTAGGCTGGGTGACCTCCTGCTATGATCTTGGGGAGGCAGGATTGGAGCTCTCTTTATCTTCAAACTCTTTAAGTGTCCTAGTTTAGAAGGTTTTCCTGAGAAGGGGTCAGAAGAAGCCTTTTAAACATAAAATCTTTTGGTTTGTTTTGGGTTTTGAGACATGGTTCCTCTAGCTCTGGCTATCCTAGAACTGTGTAATCCAGACTGGCCTCAACTCAGCCTCTGCCTCCTGAGTACTGGGATTAAATTTACAATCTTGGCTGAGAATCTGCTGGGTGAAGTGGGGGAGGGTAAGTGAATTCCCAAGTCTGCTCCCCAGAACAGTGCCCACTGACTGTTTGGAACCTGTAATTCTCTATCCAGGGCCATGCATGAGTGAACCCAGGTTCAAGACGCTTCCCATCTGGGACTACTACATCCTTTTTTGACCCCTCTCTGCAGATCCAAGTACAAGTGTTGTCAATGCACCCAACCAGATCTGATAAATCCATGTTTAGTAAAATTCAGGCTCCCAACCATCCTGATCTGACCACATGGTTAAGGTGGGACAGGGAATAATCCTGATCCAATTTATTAAACCTGTCAATTTTTTTTTGACACAGGGTGTAAACTATAGATTGTACTAACCTTGAATTCACCAGTGATCTGCCTTGGTATCTCAGCATTGGAATTAAAGGTGTGGGGTGTGTCCACCATGCCTGCCTTAACTGCTGTTTAAATGTAGTTAGCAGAGGAGCCCAGTGGTGTTAGCAGCACACACCTTTATTCCCTGCACTGGGGACGCAGAGGCAGGTGGATCTGACTCCTAGGCCAGCCTGGTCTACAGAGCCTGTTCCAGGACAGCCAGGGGTGCACAGAGAAACCTTGTCTTTACCAAGACAAGAGACTGATATTTGGAAGAGTGGAGAGAGAGAGGGAGAAGGTATAGGTGGGTGTGACTGAGTTCCTGGGCCCTTGTGTCTTCAGCTTACTGTACCCATCCTAAGCAAAGAACAGAGGGATTGTGAGCATGGAGAGGAGATGATCCAGCTGTGACTGTCACAAGTCCTTGTGTCTTTTCCTTAGCAACAGAAAGGCTATTGTAACCATCTTTAACTAAAGCCAAGCTGCCTTCCTAGTCTTCACTGGTTGAGCCTGGGTCTACTTCTGGCTGCTCTAGAAGCTGGAAGTTCTCAGATTGGAGGCATGCACCACCACACATGGTGATGGTTTGAGGTGAAGTAGCCAGAGAGGGCAATGCCTTGATACCAGGAGGAAGAGAGTTCTAATTAAGAGCTTACACAGTACTGCTAATGACAGCATGGGATTCTGTATGGAGACCCCGAGCGTCTCAAAATACTGAAGGATACAGGGTTTCCCACGGGGACCTGAGGATGAATAGGACCTGAGTATGTTTACTGAACTCCCAGAGTTGTCTTTACCAATGACACTGGATCATGGGTGTAGGCGCAGCGGGGGGCTTAGGTTGCTTTCTGGGGGTCTGTGAATCTAAGGATCCACTAAAGAAGGCTTCCTAGGCCAATCTCCAGTTGTTTGTGTGGGAGGGAGCCAGAGGTAGTGGTGCCCATCTTTAATCCAAAAGTCTGGAGGCAGAGACAGGTAGATCTCCGAAATCCAGACTAGCCAGGGTAATCCAGTGAGACCCTTGCCTGTCTCAATACAAATTGTTGAAGGGGCTTGCTTGGTAAGTCAATCCTTTAAGTCCAGCAATTTGGGAGGCAGAGGTAGGCTTCGGTTGTTGACCCTGGACATGGTGGTTGGAGGGAGGGAGAATCTGAAACCCACTGTCTGGAACTATGTCTAGGTTTAGTGCTTTTTGAGTTCCTTCTCCCCATCTGGCCTCACATGGGCCATGTAGCCTTGAACTCCTGCCTTCTCTTGATTTCCTTGACAATGGACATGAACCCCTGGTTTACCCACACCTACCCAATTCATTGCACCGCTGGACAAGCATTCTAACACCCGAGACCCAACTCCCAGGCTTTGACCTCTGACCTCTGTGTTTTTCCTTCCACAGACTATATACAAATGCGAAGACATGTAAGTATGGGACTTAGTCAATGATTGTTAATAAAGGAAGGGGGGACAGATGTTTGCTCAGATTCTGCCCTGGATATGGGGACAGACACCTAATTCATATCACCCTTGCTGAAACCATAGCCGTTCTCACCTTGCCCAACCTCGGGATCTGCAGGTCTGTAACTCCTGCTAATGCCCAACCTTCCATAGGTGGGAGTGGGGAGACAAATGATCAGTGTCGCACTCCTGCCTCCCCTGTAAGATCCTCAGCAGATCCCTCTGCCTGAGGAAAAATGCAACAGTACTGCCATGGAGAACTCTGAACTCAGGTCTCAGGTCCACACCCCAATTCCTCCCAGTGAACCCTGGATGGATCTATACTGCACACCCACTAATGGTGGCTTGCACTTGAGGGCCTAGGTGTCTAGGGAAGCAGGGACCCTTTGCTTTGAGGCTCTTATTTCATCAGTATCTTATTTCATCATGCCTGTTTGTCCTAACTAGACAATGCCCCAAAGGATTCAGATGTTGTGACAATGAATGCTGCCTAGAAAGAAAGATCTGGAATACTGACAATGAACCCTTCAGGTAAGCTCAGGGTCACAACTTCTGGGCATCATAGACTGATGGCTGGATCTACCCGAAACAGGGCAGGTGTGGGGGACGGAGGAGGTAGAGCAAGGGGGCATAACTGAGGCACTTATGACAATACCATCCCCCACCTCCCTAGGATCCTGTTCATCATCTTATTGGTCATGCTGCCCCTCTTGTGCATCTGTGGCCTAGTGAGGCGCTTCTGTCCCAAGTGCAGAGAAAGACAGCCTGACGTGAGAACAGCAGATCATCAGACACCTCCAGATCGACCCTCCATTGCTCCCCTAGAGAGCATTTGGGTCACCTCCTTAGATCCCCCACCACCCTACAGTCAGGTGGGTCTTTCTGTCCCAATACCTAATGTGTTTCAGAGCTGGCTGTCCAACCTGCTGAAATAATGGTTTGGAGGCTGGGGGACTATGGACTGGGAAGCGCTTTGCCAATCATATTTTTCCTTTTTTACCCAAACTCTAAGCAAAGCAAATGTGCCTCTTCTCCTGCAGGTTGTTCAGAAGTCGACACCCACAGAACCACCTCCTCCCTACAGCCTCAGGCCTGAGGACTCTACTTGCCCAATGGGAGAGACTGGCCATGAAACCCTTTGTGCTGTCTCTCACACAAACCTCTTGGAGCAAACCCAAGACACTGGAATGCTGCCTGCCTAACCCATCATGCCTTTTGTTCTTTGATTTAATTTATTATTTTTATATTCAGTTGTCCCCTTCCCTTCTGTCATGAGAACTGAGCTGGATCCATAATCTCTGTCCCACACTACAGGCAAGAAATGGGGGAGCCTATAGTGGATATAGAAAGATCATTGCCAGTGGTCTGCCAATCTTGACTGGACAGCTCACTCTGCCATTCTACAGAAGCGAGTCAGTGCCTGGAAGACATTGAAGACTGAACTGGTCAGACTCTCTGAGACTTCTTCACACCATACCTGTGCTGAGAGGATCTCACTGCACCTCTATAGCAGTGCAAAAACCACAGGTGCTAAGTTCCTGTCTGCCTGCTAAGTGCTGATGGGGACAAGTTCAGAGGCTAAGGAGACACTTCAGCTTCTTCCAATGGTGACTGCCCTGAGCAGCTGCTGGGAGGATTGAGAATCCAAGATGTGAAGGAAAGCTTAGACCTCGTGTTTCCTAGGATCTTGGGAGCACTAAGGAAATGAACTGGAAAGACCCCACAATCCTACTCTATTCCTGTGACCTGCTTTCCTAGGAGACCAGAACTTGATTAATCATGGGACTCTTAAAGAGTTACAAGCCAGAAAACAGCCTTCTAGAAGAAAGTAAGGTGGGGAGAAAGTCTGGTGAACCATGCATGAATAGACGTGTGTGGAGTGAGGACTAGGGAACACTTCCTTCCCTTTCCTCTCCTGGAATCCCCAGCAGGTATTATTAACCACCGAGTCATCTCTCTTGTCCCCTGAGTGATCTATTCCCACTCAGTCACTACTGTTGGTAAGAGTAAAAGGATGTCAGGTTTTCAGAGCTGACCTTGCACTGTCAGTTCCACCAATATTTATGAAGCCACTGATCTACTATACCTGTTCTGGGTACCAGGATGAAATCGCGTGCAGGGCCACTGCCAAGGATACAACTGCAGAGAGGCCCACAGAGCAAAGCTCACAAGGATGCAGACTCCCATCTACTGCTGCAGTGGACATACATGGTGGGGTTGAAATGATGGTCCACATCCACTGACCTGTGGGAGCTTCTTCTGTGAGGCACACCCACACTGCACCCACATCCCTAAGGATGAAGGATCTGTCCTGCCACCCTACACTGTGTCTGTCTTATGGGGAGAAAAGATGAGTTTTGTAAAATAAACTTACAGGTTACATTTTTATAAAGGTGTGTATGTTTTTGAGCATGTGTATTAAGATCTACAAGAACCATGTGGTGTGGTATACTTTCAAGTTGAAGCAGGAGGATTACCCATCTGAGTCTAGCCTGAGTTGCTGTGAGTTAAAGTTATGGTGGGGAATTAGACTAAGAGGTTAGCTCAGTGGTAGAGAACTTGCCTCGCCTCGGCCTCCGTAGGGCTGAGATTAAGGCTCTGCACCACCACTGTCCACTGCAAGATTTTATTTTTCATCTACATTAGTGTTTTGCGTGCATGTGTGTCTGTGCATTGTGGGTGCTGGGAGTTGATCATGGGACTTATGCAAGAGTGGTCAGTATTCCAGAGGCTAAACCATCTCGCTACCCAAACTCGTTATTTTTTAAGCTTTATCATTGCATGCGGTTTTATTTCCTGCAATGAACAAGTCTTCCTTTGGTCACTTTGGTGGATGTGTTCACGGAATTTGTTTATAGGCAGATGTAGTTCATGAAGGGCTGGGGATACAGCTCAGTGGTAGAGTGTCTTAACACGTCCAAAGCTCTGGCTTCAAACACCAGCACTGGGAAAACCATACTATGTGAAATTGCACCAATGAATATTGGTATAATTTTCAACCCTGCCGTGAAGACAGGGAAGACTGACAGGTGGCACACGTGGCATGTATAGCATCCTCATGAATATGGGAGCAGTGTCTATGGAAAGGCCTGGATATCTGTAGACAACAGGAAATCATTGTTGCCCGTGTTCTCAGCATCTAAGACTCATGGGCTGTGGGTATAGAGTGGAGGAGACACTGAGCTGCAGCCTGGTTAGCCATGAGCTGGATGAGCTGTTTGCCAATGGCCGAGAAGTCGTCCTTTATGGAGATTGAGCCACTCAAACTTACGAATGAATGATGAAAGTCAGTGTGTGAATGAAGGAGAAAGTGTGTGTGTGTGTGTGTGTGTGTGTGTGTGTGTGAATGAGATCTACCTCTGAGTGTTTGCAGAAACTCAAGCCTGGTTGGTACCTAGGAGCAGTTCTCTGAGCTGGGAGTGGGGTCTCCTTAACAGGAGCCAGTAAGCTGCACCCCATCATGGCCTCTCCGTCAGCTCCTGCCTCCAGGTTCATACCCGGTTTGATTTCCTGTCCTGACCTCCTTTAGTGATAGACTATAAGGTGGAGAGGTAAATCAAATAAACTCTTTCATCCCATCTCATTATTGGTCATGGTGTTTCATCATAGTGACAGTACCCCTAACTAGGACAACCTCCTAACTTCCCCCCTCCCATTGTGAGCACCCTCTGCTGCTCTGGTCCAGGTGTGTCACCTCCAAACTGTCCGGTCTCCAAGACTTCCAGACCTCAACCTTCATGCCTCCCTAGTCACCTGGCTTACGTTGTTGTGACTACAACTGCCTCATGTCTAAAGTCTACCGCACTCTCCTCATTCTGCTCATCTGGGAAGAATCCAGAGTCTGGTTGAGTTGGCCTTTTGCCCAAGAACCAGCACACTTGTGTGAGCAGACTCACTTCCAAATCCAGCCCACATCTCTCCTGAGGCCCCCCACTCCTCCAACACATACCAGAGTCTCTCCAGGCAACTCATCCAGTCCTGCCTTCTCAGGCCTCTCAAAAACCAGCTTCAAGTTTGCCTAAGGAAAAACATAGAAGCCACCTTGCCGTGATGTTGCGTTCCCTTGGTCCCAGCAGTTAGGAGGCAGGGAGATGCAGTTCTGAGTTTGAGGTCAGCCTGGTCTACATAGTGAGTTCAAGGCCAGACAGGGCTATAAGTAGGGAAACCGACCCTGTCTCAAAAGAAAACAAAACAAAGGACACTCTCACCAAGGCCATCTAATTTCTGTCCCAGTCTGCACAGATAGCACACACAGATGTGCTGCCCTTTAACCCAGTGAGCCCTGGGTGGCCCCTCCCATTCCCAACTCCCTCCCAGGTCTCACTGCTGGGATTTCCCTGCCATTATAGAGGCTCTGTCTCCAACCTCTCTGAAAACCTCAGTCCCCTGTCCTGCTGACCAAACTCATCTCTCCATTTTTCTCCTCTTCTCTTCCCAGGACATCACCTCCATCCGGGTCATTTGACCTCACTTCTGCTGAAGCCAATGTGTGTTTCCTGATCTCACCTCTCATTAGCATCTGACCCACATGGCCAGTGATCCTGCTCCAACACTTTCCCCATTCCTGTCTGAGTCCACTCTGCCTAAGTTTCCCAAACAGCACTGGCTGCATCTTCTATTTCTTCTGTCACCTCTGAGTGACAGTGGACTTGAGGCTCTATCTTGGTACTAATGTGTGCTCAATCCCACAGTGCTTATCATACCTCCTGTGACTTTGTTACCCCTTCCCAGTGAGAAATCACTCCGAGGACTTAGAGATAATAAGAGATTATAAAGGAAAACTGTTAGGCCAGGTGACTAGTTCTGACTGATACACAAAAGGAAACCAGCCCTGAACAGAAATTGTTGGGTAATAGCCTGTGGTCATGAGGAATTGAGTCAGGCTATACAGGGTAATAGACCCTAGCCATAAATAATTCTTTGGACGCAGCCTGGCCCGTCTGCTCCAGCTGTGGAAACAATATCCTGGGGGGTGGGAAATAACCCTCCCTGTTCCCAGTCGAACCATAAAGAGCGATGCAAATTCCTGGTAGTACCTATGTGTATCACATATCCCCTCCCCCAGCCCCTGTAGATAGGGTTTTTCTCTCTGTGTAGCCCTGGCAGTACAGGAACTGGTTCTGTTGACCTGGCTGGCCTCAAAATCTAGAAATCACCTGCCTCTGCTTCCTGGGTGTTGGGATTAAAGGTTTGGGCACCATGACTGCCTTTCTGTCCTGGTTCCTCCCACTTCTTAATGTATTGAACCTTCATCCCAAAGAAGGCTGGAGCCCCTGCCTGTTGACATGTAGTTTTTCTAGCTCTCTGCCTCTTTTTCCTCACTGAACTCGCCATCGGCTTATAGTTTCAGACCTTATCGTTTCAGAGACTAAACTTGTCTTGTTTGACACACCCATTCTTTGTCCTTATGGTTTCTTTTTTTAAAAAAAGATTTGTTTATTATATACAATGTAGCTGTTTTCAGATACACCAAAGAAAGCAACAGATCTCATTATGGTTGGTTGTGAGCCACCATGTGGTTGCTGGGAATTGAACTCAGGACCTCTGGAAGAGCAGTCAGTGCTCTTAACCACTGAGCCATCTCTCCAGCCCGACCCTATGGTTCCTAAAGAGCCTGGCTAGTGTACAGCCCATTCTTGTGTCAAATTCTACTTCTCTTTCCTTGGAAGTTGAGTACATCTTTTAACATCAGCTCCACAGACTGCTTTGTTGAATCTGGGATCTTTATCTCTGGCCAAGACTCCCTGTGGAACTCTAGACATAAAGTCACCACACAGCACTGCCCCCTTGCAAACTGTGCAGGACCTCAAGGCCAAAAGTGAGCTCTGGCTCCTTCTTGACCTTCCTTGCTCAGTGCATCCTTCTGATGGCCCCTCACAGATGAAGAAACCATCAAAAGTCTAGCTGTTCAGGTTAAAAACAAAGAAAACCAGAGGTGTCTTCTAGTTTCTCTTTCCTCCTCCTCTTACCCTTCTTACATGGACCCAAAGCAGACCCACATCTACCTCTCCCTGTCTCAGAGTCACAGTCCACAGCAGGCCGCTCCAGGCTCTGCTAAGGACTGTCCCCAGCCTGTGCTTAGGGCTCTAGAGACTTCTGCCTCTGGTGTACTCTCCATCCTGCCCCTGCACTTCATGCTATGCAGTACACTAAGGGTGACTTCCCCTTTTAAATATTTGAGACAGGATCTCAACACTGGTAGCCCACACAGACTGGACTAGAACTCACTGTATAGCCCAGGAGGGCACTGAACTCGTAGAGACCCTCCACCTCAGCTTCCTGAGTGTTGGGATTACAAGCATGGCCCACCAAACCTGGCTATCCACTCCCCATACCCTTATACACCCTGCTGGGTATTGAACCTCTGGCCTCAATGGTGCTAAGCAAGCATGACTTAGCTGATTCCTAGCCCAGGGCCATCCTTCTGTAGCATAGCTACAGTGCCTACTCCTCTGGTGAGTCCCACCCTCCACTTGGCACAGAGGACACTCCTCTGTCTGTAGCAAGAAGGACTTAAGAGGAGGACGCTCCCTTCCAGCCTCAGTCATGCTCCTTTCTCGACTTAGGTGTCCCTGGTCATAGCCCGCCTCAGGGGACTTGAGGTTTGGATGAAACTTGAACTCACTCCTTGTCTCCACTGGACCTACACAGATGGCTTTTCTCCATCCTCAGGCTCCAGTGCTCCCTCTCTGAGAGACATCTGTGATACTGCAGAGAAAGGAGTCCCAGCCCTGCCTGACATTGCCTTGCTTTGAGTCCTCCTTGTGTGTTTATGAACAGTGTCTGCTCTCTCCACCCACCCCCTCTGTCCCCAGGCAGACCAGAGCCATTACTAGGCAGACACAGTCCTTGGTGGGTATCAACCTTGGAGATTGACCTATTGTGGAGGACAGCAGTCATGGGCAGCTGAAAATGAAAGCCAGAAGCTTCTTGTGGGGGAAATGGCTCTGGAGACACCTGGTACCATCTGTAACCTTGGTCCCCAGGGGAGAGGAGGTGATTGATGGAAGCAACATGGAAATAAAAGGAGGGTGGTGCGACCTTGTTCTTTATTAGAATCAGATGTGTGGATCAGAACAAGAAGGGTCGCAGTCTCCCTGCAGCAGGGGAGACTCAGTGCAGAGACACAAGGGGCTCGAGGTTTTTACAGGGCAGAAAAGAAAGGGGATTTTGGGGTAGCCAATTTTCATCTGCAAATCTGTGTCCATCTACAGTCTCTGGGTTGTAAAATGGTAGAGTAGGTCTTGATGTACTTCTCAGGATCCCCTCCCCCACTTCAGTGCCTCAGCTCTGATCTTATGTTGATATTCTTGTCCAGCAGGAGTTTGTATCCTTCATGCTGAGTCAGGGGTTTCTAGCTAGCCTGGGGCTCCTTTAGGTCATTCACCTTTCACTGCATGTACACATGCACTTTCTCTTTCTCCTCCTTCCTTCCTCCTTCCTTTCTTCATTCAGTTCTCAGTGAGCCCCTCCATACATACCAGGCACTTTGGGGAGCCGTGGTGGTTGGACGGTAGGAGGTACCTCAAGCAGACACCATTCCTGTCTAGTGAAAGACAACCCAAGAATGGAATCTGCTTCTAGTTCATGCTGAGTATTGGGACAAAAAGCACAAGCAGGTGACTCTAGAGAGCTCCACCCTGGGAGGGGGTGGGGCTGATACGGCTTAGATAAGGAGGCCAGGCAAGTTCTCTTTGAGGAAGTAACATTGAACTAATTGTGCAGGAGGAGCAGTAGAATGGGGCATGCACAGTGCAGGGGTCACAGGGCAGCATTTGCAAAGACCCCAAGGAGACTGGCCTTGTATCCTTATCAAAGGGTGTTCTTTCATAGTTCTGAGAGCCAGAGGTGTGGCATGAAGGTATTGGCCTGGTTGCTCCTTTCAGAGGCTCTGGGAGAATTCATGCCATATCCTGTCCTGGCTTCTGAGGGTAGCTAGCCATCCTTGATGTATCTGAGCTGGGAATTGTCCTCAAACCTCTACCTTTGACTTTGCAAAGTGTGTCTGATATTCTTCATGGACTGAGCTCTCAACCCAGCCTGATCCTTATGGTAATTACTTAAAAACGAGGACAGTGTTGTACAGCAATTTCCTTGAAGTTAAACCTTCTTTTAAAAACTGCTTAAGATAAAGAAATTTCTCTACTGGGAACTAAACAACTCAAGGGCTTTAGGAAGTATCTGAAACTGACAAGATTCACTGGTCTCTTCCTCCTTAAGTATAAGTAAGCAGTAAGTACAATTGAAAGGTGCTTTCAGACCAGCAAAGCTACCTAAAGAGGCTTAGTCCAGCAGCTGAGCTCCCTAACAGAGACACCCTTTAACATGTTGAGCTGCACACATTTTGTGTGCTGGGCTACAGGTTTCCAGAGTTGGTGAGCAGTTACAATGTTGGGGTGGACTTTTGGTAATGATCTTTGAGCCATATCTGCTCCTTTAAATCAACCCTCACTCATACTTCTCTAAGTAACCACAATAAAACTAATTGGCTCCTCAAGTTCATTTTTGGTGGTGTCCTTCTTTTGCTTCTCTATCTGAGAAAAGTAGATGTTTGTTCATGGATTCCCCAAGAACAGTGTCACATAACAGATAACTTATCACAAATAAGGTCTCATCCCGAGCTTACAGCAAGTAATTTAGGGAGCTAAAGTAGTAAGAAAATGAG
Source organism: Rattus rattus (assembly GCF_011064425.1). NCBI lineage: Eukaryota > Metazoa > Chordata > Mammalia > Rodentia > Muridae > Rattus > Rattus rattus. The sequence continues at coordinate 50,792,949 of NC_046162.1, forward strand.
GCTGGAGGATGGCTCAATGGTTAAGAGCTCTGACTACTCCGGAAGTCCTGAGTTCAATTCTTAGCAAGGACATGGTGTTTTGCAACCATCTGTAATGGGATCTGATGCCCTCTTCTGGTGTGCATGAAGACTGTGGCAATGTACTCCTATACATAAAATAAATAATTGTTGTAGAAGAAGAAGAATGGGGGGAGGAGGAAGAGGGAGAAGGAGGAGGAGAAGGAGAAGGAGAAGAGGAGGAGGAGAAGAAGGAGAAGAAGAGGAGGAGGAGAAGAAGAAGGAGAAGGAGAAGAAGAAAGAGAAGGGGAGGAGGAGGAGCAGGAGGAGGAGGAGAAAAAGGAGAAGGAGAAGAGGGGGAGGAGGAGAAGAAGGAGAAGAAGAAAGAGAAGGGAGGAGGAGAAGAAGGAGAAGGAGAAGAAGAGGAGGAGGAAAGAAAGAGAAGGGGAGGAGGAGGGGAGGAAGGGGAGGGAGGAGGAGGAGGAGGAAACATGAATACAAACACCTTTGATATTCCTGACAAGAAAAAAAAAACTTTAGCTGGCTGGAGAGATGGCTCAGTGGTTAAGAGCATCTGTTGGTCTTGCCCAGGTCTTCAGTTTTATTCTCTGCACCAGGCCCAAGGCATGTGATGCCCACATGTCATGTGGGCAAATATAGAATCCACACAAAATAAAAATAAGTTAAACTGTTAAGGACCTAAAAGAACACCCCAAACAGCCTATCTTAAAGCACATTCCCACCCAACCTCATGCCATCCCCATAGTATGATGGCCATTCTTGGTTGTTAACCTGACTACATCTGGGATTGATCAAAATCCAAATGACTGTGTACACCTGTCAGGGATTTCTTCTTAAGTTGATTGGTGCAGTAAAGCCCTCCCTTAAAAGAGATCTTTTTTTTTTTTTTTTTTAAGATTTATTTATTTATTGTATGTGAGCACACTGTCACTGTCCTCCGACACACCAGAAGAGGGCATCAGATCTCATTACAGATGGTTGTGAGCCACCATGTGGTTGCTGGGAATTGAACTCAGGACCTCTGGAAGAGCAGTCAGTGCTCTTAACTGCTGAGCCATCTCTCCAGCCCAAAAGAGATCTTTTGAGGCAGGAAGATACACCTTAAATCTGGGCAGAGTCATTCCTTATTGGCATTAGAGTTTGCTTCTTCAGGATGGTGGTGCATACTGAAGACCAGTGGAGATACCCAGCCTTGTGGACTGACTGACTACTAGATTCTTGGACTCTCCATTGGGAGACAGCCATTGTTAGCTTAGCTGAACTCCAGCTGGGAAGCCATTCCAAAAAATCCCTTCCCTATATAGAGAGAGTCATCATATCACTTCTGTTTCTCCAGAGAACTCTGACTTCTATAAAGCGCTGGTGGGAACATTCCCCATGCAGGTAAATCTGGAAAAGGCTGATGCAATGAGCTCACACTGAAAATCCCTGACTCACCTGAAGAGCTGAGGAGTTGGCCACAGAAGAGACCACTTTATCCTTCTGTAATGTAGAGCTTTCCTGTGTTAGTGGGCCATGGAATCCTGTCTTGCTTTCCCTCATCCCTAGGGAATGCTGACTTCTCCTCAGTCCACAGAAACATGGGTGGAATATGGCCTTGCCTCATTGTCAATGACAACTGGGAGAGCTGGGCTTCAGACTTCTGCAAGAAACAGAAATGGAGACATTGCTAGGAGGTACAGGGAAGGGAGCAGCTGGGCAGGGTGTATACCAGAGAGAGCTTTGAGAAAGTGTGATAACTTCGAATTAGTGTGTGTGTGTGTGTGTGTGTGTGTGTGTGTGTGTGTGTGTGTGTGTGTATGTGTGTATGTGTAGCCCTGGCTGTCTTGGAATGTCCTCATGTATTTTAATTGCTGCAGTGGTTCCATAAGTTTCCAGATGTGAACCTGACATAGTGGTACATGCATTTAATCTCAGAAGTTAGGAAGAAGAGTCAAGTGGTTCTCTGTGAGTTCAAGGCCAACCCAATCTATATGGTTTACATGGTCTACATAGTAGGTTCCAGGGCATCCAGGGTTACATAGTGAGCCCCCTCCTTAAACAAAGGCACAAACAAACACAGCTCACACAACTACAAAAGAAGAAAGGATGTGTGTAGGGGAGAGCTATATGACATAAAATCAAGTAGAATTATAGAGAGTTTGTACCCATGTAGTTTTCTGATTTTGGTATTTTATACCACATGTAACCATTGGTCACCACAAAAGAGTGTAACCTGTGGGAGAAGGTGGGCAAATGGAGCTTGACACTAAGTGTGTACAGGTGTCTATTTTGTATGTATAGGTATGTATGTTGTATGTGTTGTGTGTGTTTATATATGCTGTATACGTGTATGCTGTATGTGTTGTATATATAATTTTTTGTTAGTTTTGTTAACATGTATAGCCTAAAATCACAGGAAGAGCCTCTGTGAGGACTGTTTACATCCTGCTAGCCTGTGGGTGGGACTATGGGAGTTCCCTTGTATTCAGTGGAGGGTGAAGACCCACACTCAATGTGAGTGGCACCTTCTGGTAGCAGCCCAGATAAAAGGAGCTGAAGGAAGGCAAGCTTTGCCTCTACTTTCTTGCCCTTCACTCTCTCTGCTCAGGTCATCTACCCTGTCACTGCCTCTCCTGGCAGATAGCTTGAGCTGTAGGCAGGATAAACTCCTTTGTCCTCCAAGTTGCTTTTTGTCCAGATAATTATCACAGCAGTGAAGCTGGGACAGTGCACATGTGTGTTATGCATGTATATGTCCACTCAAAGTTACATGTGGAGGTCAGAGGGCTGTGAGATGCCTTATTCTCTTCTATCTAGCTTTATCTATCTATCTAATTTTTGAGACTGGGTCTCTTATTGAAACCTGAGTTCACCATTTCAGAGAAGCTGGCTGGTCAGGGAGTCTCTGGGATCCACCCACCAGCACCGGGTTAATAGGTTTATGTGACCAAGATCAGCTTGGTACATGGGTGCTGGGAATCCAAACTCAGATCCCCACAGTTGTGCTGGGCAATTTCCCTTAAGCTGGGCCCTGATTACCCAAGGCCCAGGTACTTGACCTTGAGTTCTGAATCCTGCCCTGTCAGACTGAATAGTGGAATTACTGGCATGTGCAAGGTGTGTCCAGTCACCTGCTGGATTGTTGCCCTATCTTGTGACTTCCTGCACTAGATAGACTTTAAACATTAACAGTTTTTTTTAAATGATTTGTTACCACTATAATAATTATTATTTCTATGTATGGGTGTGTTGACGGCTCATATGTCTGTGCACCACATCCCTGGTGCTCAGGGAGGCCAGAAGATGATCCGGGAACAAGGAGCTAATAGATGGTTGGGAGATGTCTAGTCAGTGCGGGGATTGAACCCTAGTCCTCTGCAAGAGCATTCAATGTTCTCAACTGCTGAGCTGTCTCTCCAGCCCCTAAAAGTTTGTTTTTAGTAACTCAGTTTTCTGCCACGGGGCTCAAGAGTAGTTCATGCTGGCAAAGGCCCTTGGAGTGGAAGCAGACCTTGTTCCTCCTGGCCAGGAAAGAGCTTTGTTTACACTGTCGGGGAGAATCGTGGCTGCTCCTCTACAGAGATAATGGAGTTACACTTACCCTCAGGGCTCGTGCTCACACCAGAGATGAAAGACTTCAATGTCTTTCACACATACACTCCCTCCCCACCCCCTCAGCCTCCCCTCATCCCCACCCCCCCATTTAGCCCAGGTTGACCTTTGGCCTTAAACTCATTGTCCTCTTATCTTAGCCTCCTAAGGGCTAAAATCACAAGGATTTGCCATTATACCCAGTTCTCTCTCTCTCTCTCTCTCTCTCTCTCTCTCTCTCTCTCTGTGTGTGTGTGTGTGTGTGTGTGTGTGTGTGTGTGTGTGAGAGAGAGAGGAGGAGGGAGACAGAGACAGAGACAGAGACAGAGGGGAGGAATAGGTCATAGGGAAATGTCAAGCATTGTTCTTCAAGCACTGCCCATCTTTCTGAGACATGTATCTCCTTGGTTAGGGCCTTGGGCAAGTAGATTAGGAAGATTGGCCAATAAACTCCAGAAATCCTGGGATTACAAGCATGTGCTACTATGGTGTCTGAGGCCCCCAGCTCACGTCCACACACATGAGGGCAGACACTTACCAAGTGAGCAATTCCCCTGGTCCTACAATTCCTCTTTAAAGATGGGGCTCTCTCAGTGTTGCCAGTGTTAGGGTCTGTGCTCATGTGATTCTCCTGCCTCTGCCCCCTGAGAGCTGGGATCACAGGCTGGGATCACAGGCATGCACTGCTTTGCTCAACCAGGATTATATTTTAATTTTACCCACTTGAGTAAACTCATGTGGTTAGGTGGTCAGGATGAATGCTTGAATGCAGCTAGTTTCCTGCCATTTTCACCGAGAGGCTGTCAAGAACTTCCCTTGGAGATTTATAACCTTAATTTTTTTCTTTTTTTTTAAAGATTTATTTATTTATTATATATAAGTACACTGTCACTGTCTCCAGACACACCAGAAGAGGGCATCGGATCCCATTACAGATGGTTGTGAGCCACCATGTGGTTGCTGGGATTTGAACTCAGGACCTCTGGAAGAGCAGTCAGTGCTCTTAACCACTGAGCCATCTCTCCAGCCCCCACTTTAATTTTTTCAAACCCTACTTTTTAAAGATTTATTTATTTATTTATTTATTTATTTATTTATTTATTATGAATACACTGTAGCTGTCTTCAGACACACCAGAAGAGAGCATCAGATCCCATTACATATGGTTGTGAACCATCATATGGTTACTGGGATTTGAACTCAGGACCTCTGTCCATGCTCTTAACCACTGAGCCATCTTTCCAGCCCTCAAATCCTATTTTTAATGTTGGTTTTAAGCTCTTTAACCTCCCTTGTAGCCCACCACTCACCAGAGGTAGTGGAAAAGAAAGGATATGTGGAAAGTGGACCCGTTTAGAAAACGAAGAACTATTAATTGAATAGAGTTGGCTATGAAACCCAGGTCAATGTTGGACCCCATTGCTAAGGGGAGGATAAATCAAGGGACCAGTTCCTAGAGGAGCTTTTTCCACTACTATTTGAGCAGTTGCAGTCCAGGCAAGGAACATTTCTACCCACCTGGAAAAAGGTATCTTTAATAATTGGCGAGTACTTTTAGCCTCCCCCAGCAGGCTGGATCTTGATAAAGTTAGTTTTTCCCAAGTTTGTGTGGATGTTGGTCTCTCCTTTGGACCCCTTGCTGAGTAAGGGTTCTCTCTTTTGGATTCACTTGTGCACAAACCTGGCATCTGGCTGAGACATCCCACCGTGGGCTGTCCAGCCTAGGTATAGGCTCCATGATTTTCTCCATCGGAGAGCCTGGGTCAGAGCAATCAGTTCTGCTCTCTAGGCTTAGGTACCTGGCTTGGGCCCAGATTGTTTCCATTAAAGTAACTACTGCTTCTCCTGCGTACCTGGTTTCATCTTTCATCTCAGGTGAGAGGGTAGCAGGATTGATGGCAGTGGGTTTTTTCAAACTGGATTCAAGGGTAGATCAGGAATTGGGCTGGTACTGGGTCACACAGTCATTAGACAGCCAGGTCCTCAGAGGAGGGCCTCAACCAGGCTGTGGGGTGCTTCCAGTCTAAGATCTTAATCCAGCGGGTGGTTGGGGAGGTGGAACACCCTTATAGAAGAAGGGGAGGGGGATGGGATAGGGGGCTTATAGCCGAGAAAGCAGGAAGGGGAATATCATTTGAAATGTAAATAAAAAATATCCCATAAATCACAACACCAAAAAAAAAAAAAAATCTCAATCCAGAGTTAACTAGTTTGCTTTCCTTCATTAAACTAGCAGTAGTCGCCATAGCTCTTAGACAGGTGGGCCATCCTGTGACAACAGGGTCCTACTGTTTGGACAGCTACATCACAGGGCATTTCCATGGCCCCAAAGTTTGGGTTAAAACTCCTTTTGTCTTTGTTTTAGTCTCACCCAAATTAGGGGCTTAGTGCTTGCCCCTGTGTTGGTATATAGAGGCCTTGGTATTTCCACAAACCCTGGTACTCAGAGGCAGCAATACCCAGCTGCCTCCAGGAACTCTTGAACCTGTCCCTTTGTCTTTGGAGTTGGGATCTGCAGGATGAAGCCATCCTACTCCTTTTGACTTCCCTCAGTGGGTAGCCAAGATAGGTTGCCTGTGATGTACAAAGTTGGCCTTGCCTAGCTGAGATTTTTGTAGCCCTAGGTCTGTAACTCTTACAGCAGTCCCTCAGTGGCCCTTTGATAATCTATTTCCCAGGAAATTCTGATTGAAGGGCAGGAAGTCTTCATTTAGTGTCTTTAAATCCAGGTCGACTGGAGCCTCACAGTGGGTCTGTCCATTTAAAAGTAAAGATGGGTTGACTCGTCAATAGGAGGCGGACAAAAAAAAAATCTTTCAGGTCTGAAACAGTGTACACTTGTCTTTTTCTGGAAGAATCAAATTCATGAGAATCAGAGGTTCCAGGTTTCTTCACAGGCAGGTGAGATAAATTGCAGCGGGGACCATCAGGGCACCACAAGCCTGTCCCTTCAACCTAGGTAATAGGGACTAAAATTTCCCCTTTTGTTCCCAGGGTCACTGGGTATTGTTTAATCTGGAGGGAGGTAGGCTGAACTGGTTAGTTGAACAATTTATAGGCGCTTGGCATTGGATGGTTGGTTTTGTCTGACAGAGATGGTGAGACACCAAAATCTTTGTGGGTATCTGTAAGTCTAACTGCAGCTCACCATGAGGGAAGGTGACCGCGGCCTTCAGTTTATGTGAAAGATCGGTTCCAGTCAGTACTCTATTCTAGGTACCCTTTAAGTTACCTCTAGCAACTGGGACCTACTTACTTAGACCTTTACGTTTCTCTAACTTTTATAACTTTTTTTTCTAATTATCTGGGGCTGACTGGGTGACAAGGGAAACCTATTTTTTTTAAAGATTTTATCTATTATATTTAAGCACACTGTATCTGTCTTCAGACACACCAGAAGAGAGCAACAGATCTCATTACAGATGGTGGTGAACCACCATGTGGTTGCTGGGATTTGAACTCAGGACTTCCAGAAGAGCAGTCAGTGCTCTTAACCACTGAGCCATCTCTCCGGCCCTTGACTTTGTTTTTGTTTGTTTCTTGCTTTTCAGAGACTTGTGGGTTTTACAGACATAAATATGAAAGAGAAAGCAATGGAACTTTCTCTTTCCCTTAGGGTTCAGCTCAGAGGAACTTTCCCCTTTCCCTGGGACTTCTTAGAGCAGGCAGAAAGGAGGAAACCTCATCTGGGGCAACTATTTCCTCCTCTCTGTGTGCCCTCCACTTAGATGTCTGTGGGTGTTGGATAGGAGGCCCCGCCCCTCTCCATCTTCACACAGGGACCAACCTTGACTATGAGCAGGAGTCCAGCAACAAAACACGACTTCTGTTCCTAGAGTAGGACAAGGGGAGATTTGTTTGTTTCTCTGGGTGACCTGGCAGAGCCAAAAGGATTCAGGTCCCCAACAAGATGGGGCACAAGTCTTAATCCAGGGGGTTCTCACCGGAGAAAGTCACTGGTCACACACACACACACACACACACACACACACACACACACACACACACACAAAGACAACCAGGGGTGGTCACCACATATTCATACACCTGAACAGACAGTGGGGTCTCCAGAAACATCTCACATGGATCCCAGATGCTGGATTAGCGGTCCCACTCAACCTCTCCTATGTATCTCTCTTAGTCAGGGTTTCTACTCCTGCACAAAACATCATGACCAAGAAGCAAGTTGGGGAGGAAAGGGCTTATTCAGCTTACACTTCCTGTTCATCACCAGTGGAAGTCAGGACTCAAGCAGAACTCAAGCAGGTCAGGAAGCAGGAGCTGATGCAGAGCCCATGGAGGGATGTTGCACTGGCTTGCTCCCCCTGGCTTGCTTAGCCTGCTCTCTTTTTTTTTTTTTTTTTTAAACTGACTCTTTTTTTTTTTAAAGATTTATTTTTATTATATGATGAGTACACTGTAGCTGTCCTTAGATACACCAGAAGAGGGCATCGGATCCCATTACAGATGGTTGTGAGCCACCATGTGGTTGCTGAATTGAACTCAGGACCTCTGGAAGAGCAGTCAGTGCTCTTAACCACTGAGCCATCTCTCCAGCCCCTAGCCTGCTCTCTTATAGAACCAGGACCACCAGCCCAGGGACGGCACTACCCACAATGGGCTGGGCCCTCCCACCTCGATCACTAGTTGAGAAAATGCCTCACAGCTGGGTCTCATGGAGGGATTTCCTCAAGGGAGGCTCCTTATGTTAATTCCAGCTTGTGTCAGGTTGACACACAAAACCAGTTAGTGCAGAATCCAAACAGAAGGCTCCTTAACCAGATTTACCTCCAGAGATGACAGACCCGGCGTCTTTTACCACTGAGCTAAATCCCCAACCCCAAATTTGTTTCCTTTTGGAGTGGAGCCGTCAGACCCCTCTGAAACGTTAGGCATTGCTTGATCAAAGAGAGTCCTGGGACCTGGAGCACCTCTAGCTGTGCACCCCGTAGACCACCACATTCTTTCTCACTCCAAGGGGTTCTGAGGCCCCCAGTGTCTCAAGTTCTGGTCTCCAAGATCTCGATGGGACCTCCAGAAATGTGGGAAGAAGACTGCTCAGACATGGGCTTAAGTCAATAGAAAGTCTTTATTATCCACCAGCCAGCCCAGAGTGTCAACGAGCCTTTCTCAGGGCAAGCTTTTTTTTTTTTTTTTTTTTTTTTTCCTTTTTCTTTTTTTCGGAGCTGGGGACCGAACCCAGGGCCTTGCTTCCCTAGGCAAGCGCTCTACCATGAGCTAAATCCCCAACCCCCAGGGCAAGCTTTTAAGCACAAAAAAAACCATGTTCTCGGTTCCAGGTTGACATACTAAAGTTAACAAGAACAGTTAGCTAGAAGCGGAATTACAGAAGCTAAAAAGCAAGGTTAGTCACTTTGAGAGTTTTCCAGAATTACATGGACTTTAATGGATCAGACCTTTGGTTTAGTTTTGGCAGACAGTGCTGTCCACAGCCTGTCGGATACTTCCATCAGGGAATGTGTGGTGCTAAGGTCTGGGGACCTACTAAGATCTGGGGCTCCGTTACATATTAAAGTGCACTTCCTCCTAGCAACAGAACAAAAGAGAAAAACAAAACCAAACAAAACAATAAAAACGGAACTATGGACATATAACTGGAGACCCAGGACCTGAGGGTTGGCATGGGAAACAGGAAGTAACGTCCATCTTGTGCGAGGCAGGAGAGAACACTCCGTTTGTGGTCCCGTTCTCACACAAGGAAGACAGTGGGAAAGTGGGTCTTTATCTCTTTTGCAAAACCTTCATGCAGGATTCACATGAAATGGAGCCAATAAAGTCTTCCTAAGCACAGCTAAAAAGAGATCAGAGACCCAGGCATGGGCTGGCTGCCTGTGGATTCCCACGCCTAGCTGACCTCAGGGTTCACCGATCCTTTTTAACAGAAATCAGATGGCTTACGGAAGAGGCCAGGTGTCTTGTCTGCAGAACTGCGCAGTTCCCTGCAGGTACCCTTAGCTCCCGCACCTGACGCCACCTGACCTCTCTGCTCCCAACTCCTTCACTTGCTAGACCCAGCCCTCCTTCCAGGTCCCCCACAGGGCCCCAGCATGCCACCAGGGCTGCCGCAAGTCATCCTGAAAACTCAGGGCAACAGAGGTGCCCTAGGTCCTTCAGACACTGGCCAGATGTCGTAGCTACTTTTCCTGTTATGATAGAGTATTCTGACAAAAGCAACTCAGAGACAGACCGGTTTCTTTTGCTGTACAGTTTGAAGTATAGCCTGTCATAGTGGTGATCCAAGTAGCAGGGGCTTGAAACTGCTGATCACACTGTATCTGGGCTAAGCAGGGAGAGCAATGGACGCGAGCGGCAGTGCATACAGTTCAGGAACTCAGCCAGGGGATGGCCCGTCCACCATGAGTAAGCAGACATTTCCTAGCCAGACTTTAAGGGTGCCGATGTAAGGAACCTGGGGAGGAAGCCTCCGAGCCCAGCCCCAAGGAATGTCCAGTCTCACCTCAGAGCACGGCATGGTGGGCTGTACCATCCCCGATGCCGCACTTGACACATTTGGAGGGGCCCTTATTGTGGGGCTTTGGGGGTCCCGCTTGTGGTTCGAGAAGAAAGACACCGGGACATCTATATCGTATAGATCTGCTTGGTATAGTGTAGGTCTGTTTGTGGGGCAGCTAGGCCATCTACCTCAACCTGGGTACCCTGCCACCTCATGCTACCCTCTCCACGTGGCTCTCTCTACCCCGCTCCCATTCAGCCTCCCTCTCCTCTCCTGTTCTCTTCTGCCCGGGCTTCAGCAATCAGCACTTTATTGCTCAAACACCACCCTTCTGACCCTTACAAAGAAGTTAGATAGTGGGAGAGATTCCTCCCTTGTGGTGGCTTGCCCTTCTTTCTGGCTTCTTTGAGGAAGCAGCATTACTGCAGGGACATACCTTCATAGCCAGTCAATACGATATGTGTGGGGGCTATCTAGCCTGTGGCCCACTCTGAATTATGGATCCCTTCACTCTAAATTCTGATTCTAACCAAAAAAAAAAAAAAAAAAAAAAAAAAAAAAAAAAAAAAAAAGGAAACTGGAAACTGTAATCAGATTTTTATTTTCTTCTTTCTTTTGCTTTGTAAAAGCAATGTAGCCCTGGCTGTCCTGAAACTCCCTATGTAGACCAGGCTGGCTCTAACTGACAGAGATTCACCTGCCTCTGTCTCCCAAGGTTGACGGAATTAAAGCCATGTGCCACCCCACTCAACCTATTTTTGTTGTTGTTGTTATTGTTTTTTTTTTTTGTTTTGTTTTGTTTTGAAAAAAAAAGGCTTTTCCGTTAGGAAGGAAGAAATAAGAAAGAAGGGCATGACTCCTAGGTATGGCAGGGGAGAAAGTTTACTATAGTGGGAGAGCATAGCCAGAGGTAGACAAATGAGTCCAGAGTGGTCAGGGCCCTGAGCCATGTGGGGAGAGGGGGAGAGGAAGGAAAAGGGAGAGGAAAAAACAAACAAATAAACAAGTACAGCAGTCAGGAGGTCAAAGGTTCAAAAGGGGGCGGGTCATGAAAATGTCTGGATTATATAAGGAAGAGCCTTGAGGGGAAGGGCAGCCCAGCCCTGGGCTGTAAAATTCAGGGTAGGGGTTGTGTATGCCAGCCAAGCCCTGTAACAGGTAGGGACTGAGGGATGCTGGGAGAGCCTGGAGGCTAGGCTTTGATCTGTCAAATAGAAAACTCCGCCATTGGTCTGAAACTGAACAGCCCTGATTGTCCTGGAACTCCCTCTGGAGGATGCTGGCCTTAAATTCAGAGAACCCCCTGCCTCTGCCTCCCGAGGCCAGGATTAAAGGCGTGTACCACCACTGCACACCACTACTCAGCTGGCTGGTCTACAACTCTGGAGCCTCCCAAATGGTGGGATTGGAAGCCTGCACCACCACGTCTAGCTCGTTCAGTGTTAGGGATCAAAGGCTGAGCACTGTGTGTACTAAATATTCTTAAGAAGCAAAACCTGAGCCTTTAAACCCAGCAGGTGGATCTCTGAGTTTAAGGCCAGCCTGGTCCTACAGAGTGAGTTCCAGGACAATCAGGGCTGCATAGTGAGACCCTGTCTCAAAAAAACAAAAAACAAAAAACAAAAAAAAAAAAGAAAGAAAGAAAGAGAGAAAGAAAGAAAGAAAACAGCAACAAATAAGTGTCCACAGATTAACAAAAATAACGTGTCAAAGTTTATAAATGAGGTTTGGATGAAATCAGAGGCAGAAGTGTCTACCTAGCCTGAGAGAAACCTTGGGTTCCACCCCCAGAACTGCAGAATTGAAAAACATTTGGGCTGAGGCAAGAGCAGTTGACTGTCACGCGGATTCTAGTGTATGGAACAATAACCCTCATCAGGGAAGGAGAATCTCCAATAGCAGCCTGATGCTACACCTCCAGGAACTGAACAGGGGCCACCTTCCATCGCAACATGGTGGGGGCTGAGACAGAAGGATCCCTGGAGCCCAGGATTTGAAGAAGGGACAAAGTCCAAAGTTAGTGGAAGGAAGGAACTAATCAGGACCAGAGCAGACGTGGAACAGACTAGAAAAGCAAAACAAAAATAGTTCACCTTTAACCCCAGCACTTGGGAGTCAGAGGTGAATTTGAGTTCGAGGCCAGCCTGGTCTACACAGTGAGTTCTAGGACAGCCAGGGCTACACAGAGAAACCCTGTCTCAAAACAACAACAACAACAATGATGACAATAAAACCCCAGTAGATAAATAAAAAACAAATTAGCAAATCTTTAGTTAGAATGATCAAGGAGGGCTGGAGAGATGGCTCAGCGGTTAGGAGCACTGACTGCTCTTCCAGAGGTCCTGAGTTCAATTCCCAGCAACCACATGATGGCTCACAACCATCTGTAATGGGATCCGATGCCCTCTTCTGGTGTGTCTGAAGACAGCTACAGTGTATTTATATAAATAAAATAAATAAATATTAAAAATGCTGTTTCTTTAAAGAAAGACAGACAGACAGACAGACAAACCAAGGAAAGCAAGCAGTGTTTGAGGTGAACCATACCCAAAGATGCCTCCACTGGGCATGGAGACTCCACCACGCCTTTAATCCCAGTACTCAGAGGGCAGAGGCAGCCAGATCTGTGTGAGCAGAAGCCAACCTGGTTCACATAGAGAGTTCCAGGGCGATCAATCACAATTACATAGTGAGGCTGTGTCTCAAAAATGAATGAAAGTATGCTTCTGCAGAGTACTGAAAGGAAGTCCCACACGGGGAGTGTGGGAAGTGACCCTCACCTGGACTTCCTGAATATTTCCATTGTATGTGTGGCACATCCCATCATTTACTACATACGTGTGCTGGCATGTTGCATGCTTCCTTCTGTGCTCTGTCACATTTTGGTACAGTGACTGTCATGCTTGTTCTCCTGTCTCCACATATCAGGGCTTGGCTTTTACTCATCTGTGTGGCAATATTTACCTTGTAGGTCTAGTTCATGTAGACTTGTAACCATGAAGATAGTTTGTGTGTTCATTCATGCATTCACTCATTCATTCATTCATGCATGCATGCATACATTCACTCATTCACTCATTCATTCATTCATTCATTCATTCATTCATTTGGTATTGAGTGTCCTCTCCCTCCCTCCCTCCTCCACTGTTTTGAGTTTTTTGAGACAGGGTGTTTCTACATAGCCCTGGCTGTCCTGGAATTCTCTGTAGACCAGGCTGGCCTCTGCCTCACTGAGATCTACCGGACTCTGCCTCCCTCCCGAGCGCTGGGATTAAAGACATGTGCCACCGCTGCCGGCTGGTATTGAGTTCCCACTGTGACAGTCATTCCTTTAGGCCATGTGGGCACAGCAACGGAGGAAGCAGAGCTTACGTTCAAGACAGGAACTTCAGACATAGCAGCATAGTACTCACAGAAACGAGTCAAGTATAATGAACAGATATGTAGTGTGTTAGCGGGTGACACCACAGAGCCTGACAGAGTGAGGAAGTCCACGCTTAGCCTGACAGGGAGATGTGTGGTGGCCCCGGCAGTCTGCTGAGCAGAGGCTCGAGGCCACCTCAGAGATGAGAAAGTGTGATATAGACTGAGGGACAACAGGGCGGATTTGGTGTGGTTGGCTGGGGGGATGGAAACAGAGGGCTGTGAGCAGTTTCTCTGTCTCTGAATTAATTTCCTGTTTGGGGCTGGGTAGCTCAGTGGTAGAGCACTTGCCTACCTACCATAGACAGGCTCTGGTTCTGCCCTCATCAATAAAAATGCTAAGTTTTCTGTTTTCTTCAGCTCTCACCAAGCCAGTGTTCTGTCTGGGTCCAATGTCTGACATTCTAGAGTTCACTGACCATGCTGGCCCCAGGTCACCTTAACATATACACTCTTGATCAATTAGGCCATGGGACAAGAGAACCAGGAAGCAAACACTGCCCCCTTGTGGGAATGTGTCTGCAGCCTGACAATAAACCCAGGAGCACTCAACAGGAGGCAGAGGGATGTAGAGTCCACTCCCACAGCCCCTACCTTGTCACTTGACAAGATAAGGACCAGGCCATGAAGCCAGCCTCAACAGATCTATTTCCACCTGTGTAAAATGGGATTCTGCCTCTCCCATCCCCCCAGGCTGTAACCATGGCTGTAAAAGAAACAGGTGAGTCCAGTTGCAGGCTGCATCAAAGGCCCACTGCCTCCTCCTTCATGGCTCTAGTACCCAGTGTGCTTCACTCTAAAGTTAGTGCCTGAGAGTGAGCTAGGTGCCAGGTAAGGCCTTTGTACGGTTTCTGACATTTTTTTTTCTATTCTTTTTTTTTTTTTTTTTTTGGAGCTGGGGATCGAACCCCGGGCCTTGCGCTTGCTAGGCAAGCGCCCTACCACTGAGCCAAATCCCCAACCCCTGAATTTTTATTTATTATTTATTTACCTACTTATTTACTGTTTTTTTTGTTGTTGTTTTTGGGTTTTTTGTTTGTTTCTTGATATAGGGTCTTAAAACCAACTTGGAACCCAGAGATCTACTTGCCGCTGCCTCCCAAATGCTGGGATTAAAGACCGCACCATCGTGCTCAGTTTTACCCTTTGAGAGAGAGTCTCTACATGGCCCAAGTTGGCCTTAAGCTCTTGATCCTCCAGCCTCAGATTCCTGAGTGATGGGATAATAGACATCTTTTTTTTTTTTTTTTTTAAAGATTTATTTTATGTATGTGAGTACACTGTAGGTGTCTTCAGACACACCACAAGAGGGCATCGGATCCCATGAAAGATGGTTGTGAGCCACCATGTGGTTGCTGGGAATTGAACTCAGGACCTCTGGAAGAGCAGTCAGTGCTCTTAACCACTGAGCCATCTCTCCAGCCCAATAGACATCTTGATAAATGAGCCCCACCCCATTAAAGGAAGCTATTCCACTGAGGGCCAGCATTTCATAAACGCCCACTGTGCAAACTTTTATGCAAAGGAATTTGAGTCCTTGACTCTCCCTAACCAAAAACAAACAAACAATAAATAAGTAACTGAAGTAAAGCGTCAGAGGGGCTGTGGCGGCGCACGCATGAGTCCCAGCACTCGGGAGGCAGAGGCAGGGGGATCTCTGTGAGTTTGAGGACAGTCTAGTCTACAAGGAGAATTCCAGGACAGCCAGAACTACACAGAAACCTTGTCTCAAAAAACAAACAAAATACAAAACAAAAAATTCAAACCCTGGGGAAAAAATTGTTTCTGAAAAGCCCCTGCCCGGTTCTGGGAATTTAATGAACTTGGTGGCCTGGAGCCCTCAGCTCTTTTCCTTTTCTTCATTTCCTTTATGCTTCCTCCTCCTCCCCCCTCTTCCCCCTCCCCCTCCTCCTCCTCCGTCTCCTTTGGACACACTCCTGGAGATCGATATGCAGACCAAATTGTCCTTGAAATCTTGGAGCTCTCCCCACCTCTACAGGGATTAAAGGCCTCCACTTCCAACCCCGGCTGCCAATTCTATTAAATCTAGCCAATCACAAAAGACTGTGAGGTCAGACCCCTGCCAATGAGAAAAAGAAACAAGTTATCACCTGCATTAGGACAAAAGCTAAGGGAACTTCCGGCCTCAGTGTGCTTGCCGCCCTGGTTTCCACTGCGCCGTACCCTTTTCACAAAAAGCAACGGCCTTGCTGAGTTTCTTTCCCTTTGTTCATGGGTTTCTTTTTGTGATACCAAGAATATTTGCTCCCAGCAGACATGGACTGTGGTGCTTCACAATGACCTATTTTCAGTTCCGAGCTCTGCCCGTAGCATAACACCGAGACGCTGGAATCTTGCTCCTACGCAAGTAAAACAAATGGGAATTTGAAACGGTGCAGTTCGTCTTGGAACCTGCTAAAATGTTTGCAAGAGGCTAGTTATGGTGCATCTGTGAAACCCCAGCTATGAAGGGGACACCGTTTGAGGACAGTGTGGCTGCATAGTGAAAGGCTGTCCGGAATGAACGAGAGAAAGGAAAAGAAGTCAGGCTCACTGATAGAGACACGTACCTAGAATCCCTACTTCGAATGAGCTGAAGCAGGAAATCACAGTTCAAGGCCAGCCTCAGCAACTTAGAGAACTCTCAAATTAAAATATTTTTAAAGGACTGAGAGTGAAGTTCAATAGTAGAGGGCTTGCCTGGTTATGAGAGGCCCTGTTTTTAATCCTCTGTACAAACACACACACACACATACACATATACACACACATGCACGCACGCACCCACGCACGCATGCACTTTACAAATACCCACCTATTGGATCCAAGTCCATCTTCTGGCCTTGAAGGTACCATGCACACATACTGTGCACAGACCATTCATACAGGCAAAAAATAACAAATAAACAATAGCCATAATAACAAATACCCACCCATCAAGGAATCAGCTAGAAGCGGCCCTCTGGGACTCTCCTTGTGGTCCTCTACTGCCATCTGCTGGTGGTAATAGGGATGACGGCGACACAGCGGAGGAGAGCTATAAAAACTCAGGGACAGTGAGTGAGACTCTGGGAAAGAGCCCAGGGGAATGACCTAAAAAGCTGCGTGAAGGGCCTTTCCAGTATATAAAGAGGCTCAGGGACCAAGGGGCTATTCATTCATTCATTCATTCATTCATTTTATTTTGGTTTTTTGAGTTAAGATTTCTCTATGTGGCTGTCCCGGAACTCCCCCTGTAGACAAAGTCAGAGCTCCACCTGTGGAGGCATGCACCGTCACCTCCCGGATTTATTTATTTTCTTTTTCAGGGTCTCATGATTTGGCTCTGGCTGTGCTGAAACTCACTATGTACACCAGGCTGGCCTTGAACTCACAGAGGTCCACCTGTCTCTGCCTCTTGAGCCCTGGGATCAAAGGTGTGGGCCACCACACCATGCTTGTAGTTTATTTTTAAACTTTGCTTTCCTTTCCTTAAGTCGTTTTTTAATTTTATTGTTTTATGTGTATGAGTGCTTTGCCTGCATGTATGTCTGTGCACCATGTGCATGAAGAGGCCAGAAGAGGCCGTCAGTTCCCTTGGAACTGGAGTTAAAATGTTGTGAACCACCAGGTACTGGGAATCCAGGCTGGGTCCTCCTAACTTAAAGCAGAACTGTGTACCCAAGGTTGAGCTGAGCCACACTTTAGGGACAAAGTCAGGATTTGCTCCCAGAACCCTGAGGTCTAAATGTAGGGCTCCTCTGAACCTTGATCCTAGTGAAACCCTTGGACCAGCAGCAGCCTCTGGGACACCTGGAGACTTGGGAGAATTTCAGGGTTTAGGGGCTGGTTAGCAGAATGCCCACATACCAGGTTCAAGGCCTTGGTTACAGGACCTACATGGCAAAACAAGAAAACAATGATGATGATATAAATAAATAAAAAGACAAGAAAGACAGGGGCTCAGGATTCACTGGATAAGCACTGAGCTATCGTGTTCTGAGGCCCCGGGCAAAGAATGTTAGGGGCTCGTTTTGAACACCCTGCCTACAGCTCTCCTCAGAGCCCTAACATCATGGTGTGGTGGAGCAACATCATAAAGCGTCTGCACACGGACTGGAGAGGAATTCAGACAGAGTAGGACGATCTCAGAAGGAAGCAATGGACGCCGAGCTCTGCAAAGTCCTGCCCTAAATTTTCTGTACACGACTGCATGCATGTTTTCGCAAAAATTAGATCATACCCCCCACACCCTCTTGTTTTGCTTTTTCTTTTCTTCCTTTCAATTTTATTTCATTGGGGGTTAGGGAGTCTGAGACAGGGTTTCTCTGTGTAGGCCTAGCTGTCCTGGCACTCACTGTGTAGACCAGGCTGCCCTTGAACTCAGAGATCTGCCTGCTTCTGCCTCCCAAGTTCTGAGATTAAAGGTGTGTGGCACAGTACATAGCTTGGTTTTATTTTCAATTGTTGGGACTCAAACTCAGAGTCTCTCTTTTTTTTTTTTATTTAAATAATTTTTTTAAGATTTATTTATTTATTATATATAAGTACACTGTAGCTGTCTTCAGATACACCAGAAGAGGGCATCGGATCTCTTTACAGATGGTTGTGAGCCACCATGTGGTTGCTGGGAATTGAACTCATGACCTCTGGAAGAGCAGTCGGGTGCTTTTAACCACTGAGCCATCTCTCCAGCCCCAGAGTCTCTCTTTCTCTCCCTATTTTTGTTGTTGAGAGAAGGTCTCACACATCCTAGGGCAGGTTTTAAACTTGCTCTGTAGCCAGATGACCTTTGGCCTTTGACCTTCCTGTCCCTATGGGACTGCTGAGATTACAGAATTTGCCTTCATCCTTGGTCATGAGAGGAGACGCTGAGGGCGGAACCCAGGGCTTCAACATGCTAGGCAAGCACTCTACAGACTGATCTCCATCCCCAAACCCTGAGAATTCATTTTAAGGGGCTGGAGAGATGGCTCAACAGTTTAGACCGCTTGTCGCTCTTGCTGAAGTCCCAGGTCCTGTTGTTAGCACTTACGTGGTGGCTCACAACCATCTGTAACTCCAGTTCCAAAGGAACTAATGCTGTCTTCTGACCTCTGTGGTCACCAGGCACACCTACGGTGTACACAGATTCATACAGGCAAACACACTCATAGAGAAAAAATGAAATAGGTCTAAAAGAGGAATAATTTTTAAATTGTAAATTCCAAGATGGACAAATCTATGGAATATAAAGTGTTACTTTTTACATTTACTTTATGTGCATGGGTGCTCTGTCTGCGTGGAACACATGTATATAGTGTCCATGGGGGCCAGAAGAGGGAGTCAGACCCCTGGAACTGGAATTACAGCTTCTATGTGGGTGCTGGGAACCAAACTCCAGGTCCTCCGGAAAAGCAGCCAAGGCTCTTATCTCTTCAACCCCTTGTTCAGTTTTTGAGGCAGGGTCTTACTGTATAACCTTGGCTGCTTGAGACTCTTTATGTAGACCAGGCTGTCCTGGAACTCAGAGAGATCCTCCTGCCTCTGCCTTCTAAGTGCTGGAATATAAGACATGCACTAGGACTGGAGAGATGGCTCAGCGGTTAAGAGCACTGACTGCTCTTCCGGAGGTCCTGAGTTCAATCCCCAGCAACCACATGGTGGCTCACAACCATGAAATGGGATCTAATGCCCTCTTCTGGTGTGTCTGAGGACAGCTACAGGGTACTCACATACATAAAATAAATATATAAAAAGAAGACATGCACTAGTATGGCAGCGGGTATAACGTGATCTTATGATTATCAGCACGTGATGGCTTGACTAGAATGGCCCTCATGGGCTCACGTATTTGGATGTTTAGTCATTAGGGTGTGGTGCTATTTGATAATGATTAGGAGGTGTGGCTTTGTTAGAGGAAGTGTATTTTGGGGGTGGGCTTTTGGAGTTTCTCTTTGCCCACTTGCCCTTGCCTGGCTAGCACAGCTATTCCTTCACTGGCCTTAGAGCCTACTCTTTTGGGATTCCAGCATATTCTGAAGAGCAGCTGAGACATCCAGCCCTGGTGACTGAGCAACTACTGGATTCCTGGACTTCCCAGGCACAGTCAGCCATTGTTGGATTAGCTGGACAGCAGCCTGTAAGTCATTCTAATAAATCCCTTTTATCTCTGTATATATATATATATATATATATATATGGAGAGAGGAGAGAGAGAGAGAGAGAGAGAGAGAGATTTATTCTATAAGCTGTTACTCCAGAGAGCCCTGACTAATACACAACAGAATATGGAATGATTAAATCGATCTACTTAATACATCTTAAGAATTTTAAATAAGGACCAAAGGTGTCGGGGGCTGCAAATGTCGTTCCGTCGCTGCAGCACTTGCCTCGTATTCTGGAACTGTGGGATTGACCCCCAGTGCCACAAAAATGCAGCAGAGTGGTCCACAACTGCAATCCCAGCATTTAGGAAGTAGATGCAGGAGAGTCCAATGCCACCATAGAGATTTTGAGAGCAGTCCATGAGACTCTGTCTCAGAAAGAATATCGGCTGTGATTTCTCTTTGGTGGCAGCGGTTGTTCAAGTGTTAACTGAAGAACTTGACTTAGGAAATACTCGCAGGTCTATTAGCTGCCGCTGTGCTGCGAGTTGCTATGGGATTTGGCCATTTAAAAGCAGATGCTTATCGTCATGGTTCTGAGGTCGGCATCCTGGGATGGCTTCAGGCCAGACTGGTTGTGCGATGTCATAGTCGGACAACGGTGTAGGCTGTGGCCATCAGACAGCCGGATGACTCTAGACTCCTTCATGGCTGCTAGCTGGGAACCCCTGCTTTTCACCATGAGCCTTCCTGGAAGCTGCCTGGGTGTCCTGATAACAGGGCCGGCTCCTCAATAGCACATGGCTCAAGAGAAGGAAAAATGGGAGTCTTTTGTGACCGATCGTATCGTAACACATGACCATTATCACCGTATTCTATTGGTATCCCAGACCAATTCTGAGTAGGAAGGTTGGGAACAGACTACCCTATGGGTCAGAACATCGTGCAGTAAGGATCAGTGGGTGCCATCTTGGGGGCTCCATTAATGGGCTACTACTCTTTAAAAAAAAAACATGAAACTTAAAGGGGAGACTCGGTGAGTGGTCAGAAAGACACTTTATTAAGTCTTCTTGGGAACACACACATAAAAATGAACAGGGTCTCCCATGCCCTCTTGAGTAAATGACAAAACCTTAATATAATCTCCAAAGCCTCGTACAATCTGACCCCAACCTGAGCTCTCCATGAGCCTCCCAGCCTCAGCTCACAGCCTGCCCCCGTGCCTCTCTCAACTCACTGACTTGAGGCACCAGGGCACTCCCAGAGCTTCGCTCAAGTCCTCTGCCTTCCCAGAATGCCCTTCGGCTCTCACCCCCTACCCTCCCGCCCAATGACTCCCGATCACCATTAGGCTCAGCCTAAAACGTTCATCCCCAGGAAGCCTCTCCCTGATCTCAACCTAGGTTAGGCTCCCTTGGTATTTCTCTTCCTACAGCACTCTGGGGTCCCCGCTTTTGGTCACATTTAGCCTAGTGCATTCTGTTTCTATTTGAATAAGCATTTGTTCATGTTCTTCTCATCCATCAAACTCAGTGGTCCGTAAAAGCAGGAAGCGTGCGTCCCTCGGGTCGAGAACTCATTTAGGAGTAGCGCGGAGTGCAGGACCCAGCATGTAGTAGATGTTCAATCAATGCTTGCTGACAGACTGAAAGGAATGGGGAAATTCTGGGGGTCCTCCAACATACATTTGGCTGGGGTTTCTCCTCAGTTGTACCAGAAGGTTCTGATTCAGAGCTGCCGTGTTGTGGGAGATCTCTCTGGGGTGTTTGCAATGCTATTCTGCAGGAAGCATTTCTAACCAGGGAGTTTCTTCCAAGAGCTGGTACCCAGTGAGCACTCAACCTTGCTGGTAACATGACTGGTGGGGAGGACTCTCGCGCTCACTCAAGCTTCTAATGCCCCACGTTTTCCCGTGTCTTTACGTCTCTCTAGAGAGGCCACATGGAATAGAATTTACCCAGATAGCTTTACAGGGTGATGCAGTCATTTACGAAATGTAGGCTTGAGCTGGGCGTGGTGAGGTAGGAAGGGTCATAAGTTTAACGCCTGCCTCATGAGTTCCGGGCTAGCCTGGGCTAGTCTCAAAATAATGAACTAGATAACTAATAAATGAGCATGATAAACTGACTAAACATAGACTAAGGACTACCAGGGTGCCAGGTGCCATGCTGACAGTGTGTCTCTGAAACGGTGAGGACAGAATGTCTGCTACAAATAGCTCACAGCCTGGAAGAAAGGAGACAAACCATTCCAGTCCAGAAGTAAGTGTGGTACCAAGAGCTGGGACCAAGCAGGCACTGAGGAAGGGCCTAATTGTCCCCAAATTAGGAAATGATAAATGCAGAATAACTGTATGACCAAGCAATGCCATGCCTAGGTCTGTACCAAAAAAGGAATTGGCGATGGTTGGTATATGCTCGGCCCAGGGAGTGGCGCTATTAGAAAGTGTGGCCCTGGAGAGATGACTCATTGGTTAAGGACACTGACTGCTCTTCCAAGGGTCCAAAATCCCAGCAACCACATGGTGGCTCACAACCATATGTAATGAGATCTGATGCCCTCTTCTGGTGTGTCTGAAGACAGTTACAGTGTACTCATATATAATAAATAAATAAATAAATTAATTAATTAATTAATTAATTAATTAAAAAAAACATTAAAAAAAGAAAGAAAGAAAGTGTGGCCCTGTTCAAGTAGGTGTGGCCTTTTTAGAGTAGGCATGGCACTGTGGGTGTGGGTTTTAAGACCCTAGTCCTAGCTGCCTAGAAACCAGTATTTTGCTAGCAGCCTTCAGATGAAGATGTAGAACTCTCAGCTCCTCCTGCACCATGCCTGCCTGGATGCTGACATGTTCCCGACTTGGTGATAATGGACCAAACCTCAGAACCTGTAAGCCAGCCCCAACTAAATGTTGTCCTCATAAGAGTTGCCTTGGTCACAGTGTCTGTTCATAGCAGTAAAACCCTAAGTAAGAATTTAAAATAAGTGTTCCCCCAACTTTTGCCCCTAAAGTGTTCACAGCCATGCTTTCACAATAGCTTAAAGTGTAGGGGAAAGACCCTCCCCATGGCACCACCTGCTGTACAATGGAATGCCATTTTATCCAAAAGCAGTGAGGTATTGAGCCCTACTGTGATGCTGGTGCACCTTGGGGACACTATACTAACAGGAAGGGAGGGCGTGTATTGCCTGACTCCATTTATACAAAATTTCCAGAAGAGGTGAATCCACGAAGAGAGAAGATGGATCTGAAGTTGACCGGGCTGGAGGTGGCCATGGGGTTTCCTTTGGTGATGGACAGGTTCTGGGGAGATGGTGGTGACAGTCATGACACTGGGTGTTTTCAGTACCACCAACTCCTATGTGTCCAAGAGGTTAAAATGAAGTGTGTGTGTGTGTGTGTGTGTGTGTGTGTGTGTGTGTGTGTGTGTGTGCGCGCGCGCGCGCGTTGCTAGGGATCAAAGCCAGGGACTTAATATGCTTAGCAAATGTTCTACATGCCAGATATAAAATGAAAATTTTTATGTTCCTATCAAAAAGTTTTTAAATGAGGAAAATGGAGTATGAAGACTAGTGATATTTAAAGTGCCTACTTGGGGCTGGGGATGTAGCTTAGTTGCTAGAATATTTGCCTAGACCCATGAAAGCCTGGGTTCCATCCCCAGCATGGAATAAACCAGGTATGGGGGTGCATGACTGAATTCCCAGCATGTTGGAGCTGAAGGCAGGACGGTCAGAAATTCAATGTCACCTCAGCAATACAGGAGGTTAGAGTCTAGCCTGGGTTACAGAAGACCATTTTTTAAAAGCCTTCTAAAAGAGCTGCTAATGCATTAGAATATAGGACAGAACTGAAATCTGTACCCCAAACAAGGAGTTAAATAAAAGAGGTCTGGTGTGACGGATAATCTCGTCAACTTGACAGGATTTAGCATCACTTTAGAAACGTGTCTCTGGCCATGACTGTGAGTGTCAAAGATGGAATTAACTGAGGTTGGAAGGTTCTCCCTAAATTCAGATGTCTCCCTCCCATGCGTGAGGGTCCAGGGCTGACTAGAAAGAGGAAGGGAAGTTGGGCAGCTCCCTGACTGCAGATGTCATGGGGCAGCTGCCTGAAGCTCCCGCCAGGCCTTCCCCACCATGATGCTGTACCCTCGAACTATGAACTCTTCCTTCCTGAAGTTGCGTCTGTCAGGTATTTTGTTCCACCAGGCAAGTGACTAATGCAGCTGGGACACAGTTCTGGGGTCAAGTGCTTGTCCTAGCCACATCTAGCAATAATCCAGTCGTGAGTATCAACCTTCTGAGGTACAGAGAGGATCAGAGGAGCAGCTCAGGCCTCCCTGGTCCCTAGTCCAGCGAGGCACCATGTCGTTCCTATGAGTTCCTGAGTAACAATAAGAATATAGTGAGAATGCTGATTGCCAATGGCTGGCATTGAAACAGAGGTCAAGCCTTGTGCTGAGCAGGCCTCTCCTGGTAGATAATCTGCAGTGACTGGTGGGACCTGTGACTCCTTTGCAGATGAGAACAGGAGGCACAGAGCTAAGGCCCCAACTTAGCTAGCTAAGACTTTGAAGAGTCGGGATTAGAAGAGTCAGGAGGCCTGCTTCCAGAACTCAGAGCGGGATGGGATGCCTGGTGGTCTCCCCAGGCTGTGGTAGAGGGAAAGTGTCCTTGAGTCTGCAGTGAACATAAGTGGGTAACACCTTCTGGCACTTCTGAGAAGGAACATGATCTCTGGGTCTCAATTTCCAAACTGGAAGTGACCTTGGGAATTCGGGATGGGATGTGACTGTATAATGGGTTCCAACCCCTCTGGTCATTGGTCTAGCTCCTCGGTGTTTCTGGAAGAGGATGGTTCGGTAGCCATGGAACTATGTGGCTGGGGTGAAAAGCAGAGATACCTTCTAAAGACAGAGCAGCAGAGCAGCTCCGTGGCTGTTAAACACAGAAGGTTATGGAGCTGGGAAGATAGCTCAGCTGTTCAGAGTGCTTACTGCTATTCAAGAGGACCCATACTCAGCCCTTAGCATCCTGTCCAGTGGCTCATGGTGCCCGCAACTTCAGTTCTTGGGTATCCAACTCTCTCTTCTGGCTTCCTTGGACATTGCATGTGTATGTTATGTGTATCTATACCATCTACAGCTATATCATCTACATCTATATCCATATCATCTATATCATCAATATCATCTATATCATCTATATTTATATCTATATCATATCTATCTAAATCATCTACATCTATATCATCTACATCTATATCATCTACATCTATATCATCTACATCTATATCTATATCATCAATATCATATATATTTATATCTATGTTATATCTATCTATATCATCTATATCTGTATCTGTATCTATATTTATATCTGTGTCATCTATATCTGTATCTTTATCTGTATCTATATCACCTATATCATCAATATAATCTATATCTATATTATATCTATATCATCTATATCTATATCTGTATCTATATTTATATCTGTGTCATCTATATCTGTATCTGTATCTATATCTATCTATATCTATATCATCTATATTTATATCTTATTGATATCTATATATCTATCTATATCTATACATCATCTATATCTATATATATTATATCTATATCTATATATCTATGTCATCTATATCTATATCATCTATATCTATCTATATATCATAAAAACAAATCTTAAAGCAAAAAAGAAACCAAAAACAAACCAAAACCAAAACAAAACAAAAAAAAACCTGTTGCACAGGAGAGAGGTTGATGAGCTCTGGGCCTGTGTGGCAGCCTGTGACAGGAAGGTTCACCTAGAAGGGAATGGGACAAGATGCAAGGCCAGGCTACAAAAGGCACATCCATCCATCTTGGCAAAGCTGCAAGGGGTTGGGGGTTCCTCTCTTTGCCTCAGCCTCCCCCCCCACCCCGCCACCGGCTGGAGGAGAGGGCCCTGGAATGTGACCGGGGGACTCCTGCAGAAGGAGGGCCAACAGCAGGAACTCCAGCTGAGATCTGAGAGTAGTGAGAGTCCAGGGAACACTCAGATGTCTGTCTGTTTATAAACGGTCTCTCTTCCAAGTGGAATCAAGACTTATTTGGCAAAGAATGTCATCCTCCTCCGGGAAGGAGGCAACCCAGAGATGGGGACCTGTGAGGGAAGCTGCTCCTCCATATGGCTCTGGCATTTTCCTAAAATAAATAATTGAACGGCTGGAGCTGTGAAAATGAAGGCAGTGTAAACTTTGGAAGATTCCTAGTGTGTGGGACCAGGGTGTGGGCCCGTCAAAGTTGTGTCTGCATGGCGGATTTCAACAGTGGTGGAAGTGTGACTTATATCATTTGTGCTGGATTGTGGATGGTGTTCTCTGTAAATATATAGTTGTAGAGCTAGAGAAGTGGTTCAGTGTGGAAGGCACCTGCCTTCAAGCCTACGCTCCATCCTTGGAACTGCGTGGCTAGAAGGAGAGAGTCATTCCAGAAAGTTGAAGGGAAAGTGGTGTTTATATACACGCCATGGCACATACGTGTGTGAACACACAAATAATATTAAATGTAAGAAAATAATAAATTGGAGGAGACTAAGAAAACATCCTTACACAAATAGATAGGTTTCAAATCACTAAACTGACTATTTAAAAGTAGTACTTAGGGGGTTGGGGATTTAGCTCAGTGGTAGAGCGCTTGCCTAGCAAGCACAAGGCCCTGGGTTCGGTCCCCAGCTCCGAAAAAAAAAAAAGAAAAAAAGAAAAAAAAAAGTAGTACTTAGATCAATAGACAGGCTATTTTTAGAGTAGGACACAGAAATATTTAGTGGCAAGAAAAGATAACCCCCCTATATCTTTACCTTCATACACATATTCCTCTTTCATTAATATTTTGCCTTTGTGGGCTGGAGAAATGGCTCAGTAGTTAAGAGCACTGACCACTCCTCCAGAGAGTTCAAATCCCAGTAACCACACGGTGGCTCACAACCATCTGTATGGAATCTGATGTCCTCTTCTGGTGTGTCCGAAGACAGTTGCAGTGTACTCATATATAATAAATAGATATTAAATAAATCTTTGAAAAAATATTTTGCCTTTGTGATATATATGCTTGTGTATATATAATGTATATACATATATTTAGATAGATAGATACATAGATACATAGATAGACATAGATACATAGATGATAGATACATAGATACATACATAGATAGACACATAGATAGATACATAGATGATAGATAGATAGATAGATACATAGATAGATAGATAGATAGATAGATAGATAGATAGATAGATAGATAGACAGATATTTTACTACTGGGGATTGAACCCAGGCCTCACATCGCCTATGCAAGGAGTTTCCCAACTATGCCAGGTGTGCAGTTTGTCTTAGGGTTTTACTGCTGTGAACAGACACCATGACCAAGGCAACTCTTATAAAAGACAACATTTAATTGGGGCTGGCTTACAGGTTCAGAGGTTCAGTCCAGTATCATCAAGGCAGGAACATAGCAGCATCTAGGCAGGCATGGTTAAGGCAGAGATAAGAGTTCTACATCTTGGGGTTGGGGATTTAGCTCAGTGGTAGAGCGCTTTCCTAGGAAGCAAAGGCCCTGGTTCGTCCCCAGCTCAAAAAAAAAAGAACCAAAAAAAAAAAAAAAAAAGAGTTCTACATCTTCATCTGAAGGCTGCTAGTGGAAGACTGACTTCCAGGCAGCTAGGATGAGGGATTTAAGCCCATACCCACAGTGACACGCCTACTCCAACAAGGCCACACCTACTCCAACAAGGCCACACCTACTCCAACAAGGCCACACCTCCTAATAGTGCCACTCCCTGGGCTGAGCATATACAAACCATCACATAGTTGAGCCTGTGCTGATACACTGTTATCACCAAAAGTCAATAATTTACTCAGGACCCATTCTTCTCATGTATAGTCTATTGGTTTTGACAATAGACAGATGTGTACCATTATAGTATCAGAATAGTTCACTACTCTAAAAATCCCTTGTGCTCCATCTGTATTAATTCACTGCCAAATGGAAGGTTTTAGGTTTAAGAGCTTTGTCTTGAATGCCCTTATGATCATGTGCCCTCCTGATGACAGGGACAGCTTCGCCCCCATGTTCAAAGTTTCGGGAGCCACCAAAATGATCCCAAACTGATAACCTCAAGAGAGGAGGCCAGGGCATGCACAGTAGCCAGTGCCTGTAATCTCGGCACTCAGGAGGCAGAGGCCAGTGAATGTGCATAGTTCCAAGGTTACACTAAGTTCTGGACCAGCCAGGCCTACACAGAAAAGCCGTGTCTTACAGAGAGAGAGAAAGTGGGCTGGAGAGATTGTCAAGAGCACTTGTTCTTCCAGAGGACCTGGGTTTGGATCCTAGCACCCTCATGTCAGCCCACAATAGTTCATAACTAATTCTAGGGGATCCAACACCCTTTTCTGACCTCCACAGTCACTAAGCACACATGTAGTGCACAGATCCACTCATACATATAAAATAAAATAAATAAGCCTTAAGACACACTCGCAGAGGGAGAGCTAGAGACGACTCACTGGTTAAGAGCAGAGGACCAGAGTTCAGTTCCCAGCACTCTGGAGTGGCTCACAACCGCCTGTAACTCCAGATCTGGATACTTTCAGCTTGGCCTGCACCTGCACTCATGGGCACATGCAGACAGATACACATAATTTTTAAAAAGCCAGGGGGCTGGAGAGATGGCTCAGTGGTTAAGTGCACTGACTGTTCTTCCAGAGGTCCTGAGTTCAAATCTCAGCAACCACATGGTGGCTCACAGCCATCTATAATGGGATCTGATGCCCTCTTCTGGTGTGTCTGAAGACAGCTACAATGTACTCATATACATAAACTAAATCTTAAAAAGAAGGAAGGAAAAGGGGTTGGGGATTTAGCTCAGTGGTAGAGCACTTGCCTAGCAAGCACAAGGCCCTGGATTCGATCCCCAGCTCCAAAAAAAAGAAAAAAAAAAAAAGAAGGAAGGAAAAGAACCTGGGATTTTGTTTGTTTGTTTGTTTGTTTGTTTGCTTTAAATCTAAGAAAAGAAACATAGGTCACACTAGAGTGATGGCTTAGTTCGTAATGTTTGCTTCCCAAGTACGAGGAACTGTGTTTGGATCTCCAGATCCCACAGAAACAGCCAGGTATAGCAATGTGTGCCTAGAGTACTCGAGTAAAGAGAGACAGGATCTGGGGCTCACTGGTCAGTCTGTATAGCCAAACTGGTGAGCTCCAGGTTCAGTGAGAGATCTTGGCTCAAAAGATAAGGCAGAGAAAAATGGAGAAAAACATGAATAGTTAGCCTCCACATGTTCTGGAGTATGCATGCGCATATATGAGTGTGCACGTGCGCACATGCGCGCACGCGGGACTGTCTCTCCCAGAACCGAGCCACCCTTCTATGTGACTGACAGGATGGTTTAACCTTAATCTCTAAGGGGCCCCTTGATCTAAAGATGGGGGACTCTCTCCTGTACTGTTGGGCCTTTTTCACTGGTGCCTTCCATTCTTCATTGTGTGGGACGTTTACCTTGATCCCAGAGCAGCTGTGTTTATCTCTAGGCACACACACAAAGGCAGGCTCCCATCCTCCCAGCCCGCCTTAATGCTTTTTCCTGTTAAAGGTGTAGTTTCCTTATCACAGCTCTGTTAAACTGCGCAGGAGGACAGCTGATCTGTCTCACGGAGGGTCTTTTCCCTTTTGTTATCACAAAGGTAGTTTTCCATCCAATGTTATCACATACACTCTAGATACATAGCTAACTGCCTCTCCATTCTACCAGGCCAGTCCTTCCAGATCTTGATGGAAAGCCCAAGGTACTTGCTGGCTATCTTTCATTATCCCTTCAAGTCACCAAACCAAGCCAACTAGTTGTGAAACTAGTTAGTTGTGAAACGTAAGAAGAAAAGCATCAGCTCTCCATCAGGGTGCTGCTTCTTAGAGTGTCATCATAGAATATACCTTTCCCCACCCAACCCACTCCCACCCCCAAGCTGAGGCCCAAGCCCAGCACACAGTGCTTCTAGGCAAGCCCTCTAGCACTGAACTAAAACCCTGTCTCTTTGGCCTAAGAATTATTTTGAGCTGTGGATCGCTGAGAGGAAACGCATTCAGACATACCCAGGGGATAATGAGTGTCTACTCCAAGTCTCCATAAAGCAAATAGTAAAGTAAGCCACACGAACGTATTTTGTTTCCTACATAAAACAAACAAACAAACAAAGGAACAAAAAAACCTCCTGTTCATGCCATGCGGCTGTCAGCTAAGTGTGAAATAGCATTTTGTCTATGGGAAAAAATGAGAAATTCATTAAAAAGATATTACAGGGATGTTGGTACTGGTTAGCCTGTACTGTGGAATAGCTTCTGCCATTGGCCTGGGGGCACATCTGCGGGATGTGTTTTGGGTTGTTTGTTGACAGTTTTGTCTGTTGCTATGTATCGTGACACTAAATACTGGCCCTGGTTGCCCCCAGAGATCAGGAGAGTTTCATATAGACCCAAGCCATGCTTTGTAACCTTTCCCCACCCAGGGGTTATTGGCAGAGAAGTAGACATAATAGCATAGATGGTAGATAGATACTCAGGTCCAATGCTGATTAAGGCTTATTTTACACACACACACACACACACACACACACACACACACACACACACACATATACATATATATGCTCTGTGTCTTTTATCTGGGAACTGAATGATCAAAGGTGGGGTAGAAAACCCCCAATCGAGATTAAATGTTTATTATAACAATTGTTAATTGCTGTAACAACCCCTGAGCAGGTGGTCCCTGGTTATTTAAAAAAGCAAGTCAGTAGGCAGCCTTTGCCTCCAGTTCCCTGCTTTGAGCTCCTGCTCTGGTTACCTGAAAATGTAATATGAGAGAAAGCCTTTCCTCCCCAAGTTGCTTTGGTCAGTCTCTTATCTCAGAAATAGGAACTAAAAAAATGATACAGGCCTATAATCCCAGTACTCTGGAGGCTGGAGCAGGAAGATCAAGAGATTGAGGCTAGCCTGGACTACATAGTGACTCTGTGTCAAAGGCAGGGAGGAGGAGGAGGAGGAGGAGGAGGACGAGGACGAGGACGATGACGAGGACGAGGACGAGGACGAGGGGGACGAGGAGGAGGGGAGGGGAGGGGAGGAGGAGGAGGAGGAGGAGGAGGAGGAGGAGGAGGAGGAGAGGAAGAAGAAGAAGAAGAAGAAGAAGAAGAAGAAGAAGAAGAAGAAGAAGAAGAAGAAGAAGAAGAAGAAGAAGAAGAAGAAGAAGAGGAATTTTGAGTAGGGAAGTAAGCACATGTCTGCAATCCTAGTGTTTGGGAGTGTGAGTCAGGAGGATTCCAAGTTTGAGGCCAGCCTCTGCTACACAGTAAGCCCTTGTCTCAAAGATTTTTTAAATTATTTTAACGTGGTTTACACATAGTCCCAAAATTCCGAGGTGTGTTCCAGTCACCTGCAGCAATGCTTTAAGCCGAAACTTCCCGTTAGCCTCATGAAGCAGCCTTATCTTCTGCAGCTTCCTGACCTTTCCCAGCCCTCACGGAACTGAAGAGAGGTATGGCTTTGATCTGGATTAGGCTCGAACAGTGAGGGAATGTTCTGACAGGTTTATCTCCCACCCAGACCACTAACGCGTTCACTCAGCAGCAAGAAGCCTGTCCTACTTTCTTATCCTTGCCACGTTTACTGGAAATGCGTTCTTAATTTCCTTCCAAACTCTCCCTTTGTACCCATAACTAGGCTGTTTGCATAAGAGGCCTGGCGTTCCGGAGATCTGAACCGTCACTATGCTTCCCTCGCTAAGCCTAATCATCCCTAGCTTTCTATTTGAAGTGACAGACGTGTGGCTTTTCCTTTCCTCTGAGCGTTTGGAGGCCACCGTGGGGTTATTAATCGACCTCATTTCAACTTTGTTGTGTCTGGCATGGGGGAGGCCTGAGGGGAGGGAGAGAGGAAGGGGGAGGCAACCTGTAGGTGGAGCTGGCAGAACACACAGAGAAATTATCTAGTAACTCCTCAGCCTGATGTGGGCGCAGTCTGTAGCACCCCAAAGCATCTACAGTAGCTTCAGAGGTCACTGATTCCAGGCCAGCATGATAAAGAGAGCAATAATGGAAAACTCTGAAATTCTGTGAGAGTCACCAAAACCCAAAGAGAATACCTGGGTTCAGAAAGACATCGGCAGACACCCATGCAGGGGGCTGTAAACCTTCTAATTTGGGGGTGACAGTAGCAAAACAAGACACCACCACAGTATTCAAGAGGTACAGTAAGATGAGTTCTGTCAGTCCAACTGTTCTCTGTATCTCCTGGCTTGTCTGTGGGCGCTATATGTGTTTGCTTGCTTATTCATTTGTTTAGAGACGATCTCCTTAAATTAAACCTGCTTCAAGTTGCTATGTAGCCAAGGATGACTCTGAACCCCTGGTCCTCTTGCCTCTGCCCCAGATGTTGGGATTTCAGGCACGTGCCACCATGCCAAGTCTTTGCAGTGTTGGGATTCAAACCCAGGGCTTTGCACATTGCAATGAACGGATGGAGGTGCATCCTTAGCCTAGGACATACATTTATTGGCTAAAGTCTACTTCCTTCTACTTCCTCCTACTTCCCTCTACCTGGAAAAACAGAAGCTGATAGCCAGGGATAACTCTAGACCCTTCCCAGCCCAGAGGACTCTACACAGAAAGTGTCCCTAACTCCCTAACTCCCCTCTGCCATCTTCCTGCCTTCCCATGATTTTCGACTCCTCGAGACTCCTACGTTTTTGTTGTTGTTGTCTCTCTTCTGTCCTTCCCCTTCTCTAGAAATAGATGAGGCTCTGTTCAGTATGCTTACTTCCTGCTCAGTGGTCGACTGAGATGGGCTGTCCCCAACCTCCTGTAAGCAGGATTCATCATCCCAACTGCTAGGAATTCTCCTTCTCCCTGAGAGAGCTGCCTCCGCCCGGACCATCTCTCACTTCATGGGGCCTATATCCAAGGACAGAAAAAATGTTTTTTTGTTTTGTTTTGTTTTGTTTTGTTTTGTAAAATAGCTATTTGGCGTGGGGGGGGTGTAGCTGCGACACCCACAATATCTTAGATTCCTGTGTAAGCAGACAGAAACCCAAAGCAGCACAATGTAAATTTGCTCCATCAGAAGCCACCCACCAACTTGTAACTAAGGGCTTTTTCTCCCCCACTTAAATCAATCAAATATATTCTTTGTCTTGTTTCCACAAATCCCTTCTAAAACCTTTCTCAGCCCACCCGCTCTAGGGAGCCTGAACACTTTCTGTCTGGTGTTGCTTGATTTATGGGCACTGAATGCTCAAATAAACTCATTGAATTTCAGATATGTCTAAGTTTACCACGTAACAAAACCTGCCTAGAGACATCCTTACCCACTCCCGCTGTGCAGTAGAGTCCCGCCCCTTCCCTTAGTCAGGTGTTATCTCTGATAAAACCTCCCCCCACGGCGAGCTCTATCCTTGCATCTGCTAGCCAAAGAAGTCAACTCCAGAGACGAATCCAGCCCTTCACCCAGTTCCTCCACTTCTCACGTCATCCCAGTCAAGATCCGAGACAGAGCAGGAAAAGTATGGAGGATCTAGAAGCATCTAGTGATGCTCCCTGTCTCCGTGCACTGGTGACTTGAAAAATGTTTGAAACTGATCTCGTTCTTTGGCACAGGAAACATTCTGTCTCAGGGCCATCCACACAGCCTTCTGAAAAGACCAAGTTCACCTGCCGCTCCACCTTGCATAGCCTCTGAGTGTCACCGAGAGGAAAGGTCAGGGTGGTAAAAGCTAGGAAGAGTGGCCTCGAGCAGGCTGTAGGAGGGAGGAGAGAGTTGGCTCGCTTAAGGCACTGTGAGGATCTTACTGCAACCATCAAAACTGATGTGAGAGGTCTCCAGTTTCACCATCAGTAAAAGAGAGATAGGGGATGGGGAGCAAGGATGGTACCAGAGACTGCAGCCTAGGGGAGCATGCCTTAAACTCATGGGAGGGGATATGGAGGCAAAGTTTAGAGCAAAGACTGAAGGAACGGCCATTCAGAGCCTGCCCCACATGTGGCCCATATATATACAGCCACCGAAACCAGATAAGATTGATGAAGCTAAGAAGTGCAGGCTGACAGGAACCAGATATAGATCTCTCCTGAGAGACACAGCCAGAGCATGTCAAATACAGAGGCAAATGCTAGCAGCAAACCACTGAACTGAGAACGGGACCCCCATTGGAGGAATTAGAGAAAGGATTGAAAGAGCTGAAGGGGCTTGCAACCCCATAAGAACAACAATGCCAACCAACCAGAGCGTCCACGGACTAAACCACTACCCAAAGACTATACATGGACTGACCCATGGCTCCAACTGCATATGTAGCAGAGGATGGCCTTGTTGGGCACCAATGGAAGGAGAAGTCCTTGGTCCTGCCAAGGTTGGACCCCCAGTGTAGGGGAATGTTGGGGGGGGTAGGAAGAGGGGATGATGGGGAGGGGAACACCCTTATAGAATAAGGGGAGGGGAATGGGCTTATGTCCGGGAAACCAGGAAAGGGAATAACATTTGAAATGTAAATTTAAAAAATCCAATAAAAAAAAAGAAATACATTTTAATATTTAAAAAAAAAAAAACAAACTTGAAAGGACCAGAACTGAGGAGGAAGAGTGAGACTATTTCCCTGCAGACACTGGTAATGGCCAGGAGCTCACGGCCACACAAGTCTGTCACAGGGTGAGCAGCACTCTTTACACGTGCATATTGAAACAAAAACTCACCTAATAGGACACATGTCTAGCAATGTCCTGGTCACTGTTCAATTGCTGTGGAGAGACACCATGACCACAGCAACTTCTACAAAAGAAAGCATTGAACTGGGGGCTTGCTTGCACTTTTAGAGGGTTAGTCTGTGA
Source organism: Rattus rattus (assembly GCF_011064425.1). Lineage (NCBI taxonomy): Eukaryota > Metazoa > Chordata > Mammalia > Rodentia > Muridae > Rattus > Rattus rattus. Next base: position 50,827,425 of record NC_046162.1, read on the forward strand.
TCCTTGTGGCTGGAGAGCATACAGGTATGACACTGGAGCAATAACTAATAAGATTGCTTCATTCTGATCTGTAAGCAGCAGGGTGGGGTTTTAAAGCCTTAATGCCCACACTCTCGGAACCACATCTCTTTCAACCAGACCACACACCTATTCCAGCAAGTCCACACCTCCAAATCCTTCCCAAATACGTTCCACTAACTGGGGGTGAAGCCTTCAAATGTATAGCAAGAAATGGAAGCCGCTATTCAAACCACCACGGTGGGGAGCGGGTCGGTACTATAAAGTACACAGATTAAAAAAAAAAGGGGGGGGTTGGGGATTTGGCTCAGTGGTAGAGCGCTTGCCTAGGAAGCGCAAGGCGCAAGGTCCTGGGTTCGGTCCCCAGCCCCGAAAATAAAAAAAAAAAAAAAAAAAAGAATAATTGCAGATCTGAGAAAGGTCTAGATAGACTATGGAAGTTACAGTGCCGTGAACTGAGGCACATAATGAATTCAGATCTCGCATCCGAATCAAGAAAATAGGGCATGGAAGGAAGTGCGTGGGAGGGGGAGGAGGATGGTGTGAGCGAGAGTCATCCAGGGGTGCCCGGTCTGGTCCAGAGATGCATAGCCCCGGTGGGAGGGGGACTCATCCCAGGGACATCTGAAGTTGCTTCACGTATTCAGGGATATGTAAAGCACTTCAGGAGGTGGAAAGATACATGCGTCATCTTCATTCCCCAAATGAGGCTGAGATGTTGAGGCCACCGAGCCTGTCAGACAAAGCTCACGACACCTTTGATTTCAGAACGAACTCAAAACCGAAGACCCAAATTGAGCCCCGACTTTGTATCCAGCAGGGCGTGAATCATCCGACAGATGGTGAGGGTGCCTTTAGAGAGCCTCAGAGGGAGCTAGAGCGGCCCCTGAGATGGCCCTGTGGTGCCAAGCTGTTCTCGACCCAGAGCAGGCTAAGCATCAGGGGACTTTGTGGGTTCTGCTCTTTCTGGCTTCAGGAGCAGCTGCGATTTCCAATTCAAAATTCAAGAGATTAAGAGAGAGAGAGAGAGAGAGAGAGAGAGAGAGAGAGAGAGAGAAGAAGAGACCAAGAATCAGATGTTAGGATCTAGCTCAGCCTGGGTCACATGTCAACTCTGAAAGGAGGGTTGTCGGGGGTGGGGGTGGGGGGCAGCAACTGACAGCACCCCCAGGAATGCTAGGAGTGGAAGACTTTGCTCCAAGGGAAAGGGGATTGCTGAGGTTATCCCAGCCTCAGAGTCCCTGCAGGCTGGCTATGATTGCAGCGAAAGAAGAATCCTTCCTTACTTTGTAAGTACATAGACGTTGTTTCAGCGTTGTCCAACGCCCACGGCCTGGTATGCTGCATTTTGTCACTTGTAATCAAATGCATCCCCAGAGTTCGCGAGGAATATCAGAGTGGAGCGGGGTTATTTTGCTTTTAATTTTTTTTTATCCTCCACCCCGCCTTTAATTTTTTTTTTCTTTTTTCTTTTTTTTTTCGGAGCTGGGGACCGAACCCAAGGCCTTGCGCTTGCTAGGCAAGCGCTCTACCACTGAGCTAAATCCCCAAACCACCCCCCCCTTTAATTTTTTTTTGGTTCTTTTTTTCCGGAGCTGGGGACCAAAGAATTCTTTTTTTTTTTTTCCGGAGCTGGGGACCGAACCCAGGGCCTTGCGCTTCATAGGCAAGCGCTCTACCACTGAGCTAAATCCCCAAACCACCCCCCCCCTTTAATTTTAACATCCACCCTAAGTGTTTTTGCCATAGTGTTTTGGTAGAACTATAAAGTTCTGTTTGGTTGTGGTCAAAATTCTGCCTCTTCATTCTAATTTACAAGGGACAAGGAAAGCTAGGCTCCTGATGACTAATCCTATTTTGTCTTTTACACATTTGAAGCCTTTTTTCTAAAATGAATCGCCAGCCTCGCCCCACCCCCCATTTCCCCACCCCAACCTCCCACCCCCACCACCCTACCCCCAACACCGCACATATGTAGCAGAGGACTGCCTTCTCTGGCTTCAGTGAGAGAGGATGTACCTAATCTTCAATCTTCCAGAGATTTGATGCCTCAAGGAAGGGGGATGCCCAGAGAATGGGGGCACCCTCTCAGAGGCAGAGGGGAAGAGGGTGGGAGGAAGAACTCTGGGAGTGGGGAACCAAGAGACGAAGCAACATTTGGACATGAATAAATAAAATAATTAATTAATTTAAAAATAAGAATAAAAAGAAAGTCTAGTGGAATCACTTTAAGAAAAAAAATAAATAATGGCCAGGTATATCGGTGCATACCTTTAATTTGGAACTGGAGTATCAAGAGTTTAAAGCTAGCCTGGGCTATATAGTTAGATCCTATCTGGGATAAAATAACAATTAAAAAAACATAAAAATAAATAACATAATAGAAACAAAAGAAAAAAATACCTGGAAGTTTTGAATTATTTATTGGTAAGTGTGACTTGTTTAAAGAGCCGTTTGTGTTCTCAGGTGATAGACGGAGCAGGACACTGTGACAAGAGAAATATCGGTCACCTGAAAAACTGAGGTCTTTGCCACTCCAACAAACACAGCCTCCCCTAGTTCCCGCAGGGGAGCATCCAGTCTCATCTGATAAGCTGTCTCCTATATTTTTTTTGTAGCTTCAAGCTCTCGCCTTGTTTTGTCATGGACGGCTGAAGTATTTTATGGGATGTTATACTTCACAAGAGTTAATAACAAAAAGCATTATGTCAAAAACCAAGACATAGCTATAATTAAACCCACATTGTATTTATTTCCTTTTGGTTGCTGAAGCCAATCACAAGAGTTTTATACGTTTAGAATTTCCTGTCATAGAAAATTATTTTTAAATGTTAGCTCAGAAAAGAAATATGAAAAGCTCCTACTCTATATATTATTAATATGATTTATGTCATGTGCCTCAGGACGACGTTGAAAATATGCCAATAAATTAGTTCAAGAAATATTAAATATTAATTTGGTTGATGAAAAATTAAATATTAATGAGGTGCTCAAACACCAATTATACGGCAGTATGAGCTTGTAAATATTTTCATAAGCAATTCCTGCTCCATATTTACATAGTGGTATAGGTCAAGAAAGGAATCATTAATTTATACAAAAAGTTTTTTTCTTCTCCCATTAATTTTTTCCGATTTTTTACAGAATGAACTTCTGATTTTAAAGAGTAACAAAACTGTTAATGTCACTACTTGGATTTGTGAATAATCCTTATGTAGGAAGTGACAGAAATCCCAACACACAACTTGAACAAGAACTTTCCTATGTGCTTAGCTGAACGATGTGGCTGAGATGTTGTTCCAAGAAAGGTATAATCCAGCAGTTTCCAAGGAGATCACCAAGAACCTGGTGCTTTTCCCCTCCTCTACCTTCTGCTGGACCATGGTCTCTTGACCGTGGTTACTGGTATGTACCAGGGCACCCATTTTCAAAGCTGCAAGCTTTGAGCTGAGAGCTTCTATCTATGAGGTGTAAGCTACAGCTTGGCTTGACTTAGCTGTGAGTGGCTCATAGCTGAGTCCCCTAAACATCATTTTATGTTCACGAATGTCCAGGCTTAATTTGTTATTGAAATATGGCTTTCTAAAGACTAGTCAGGGTCAGATAAGCTGTGTGATGACACATGTGAAATTCCAACACCCAGAAGGATTGTGAATTTAAAGTCAGCCTTAGCTTTATAGTAAGACGTTGCCTATAACACACACAAGCACACACACACACACACACACACACACACACACACACACACACACACTCTAGGACCATGGTTTGATACCAGCATCACTTGTCAAATGGACAGGTTAAGGTTCCTTTGGCTCTTCCAGAGTCTTTGATGCTTACTTGGAAGTCATACACCAAGGAAAGAGAAGAGCACTTGTCTTAGCGATTGTCCTATTGCTGTGAAAAGACACCGTGACAACGGCAACTCTTACAAAAGAAAGCATTGAATTGTTGGTTTGCTTACAGTTTCAGAGGGTTAGTCAGTTATCAGCATGGAAGGAGCATGGTGGCGCTCATGGCCCTGAAACAGTAGCTCAGAAGTACATCCTGGTCTGCAGGCACTGGGCCTCATGTGAGTTTTCGAAACCTCAAAGCCCACAGGGATTGACACCCTGCCTCCAACAAGGCCACATCTCCTAATCCTTCTCAAACAGTGCCATTCCCTGATGACTAAGCAGTCGAATAAATGGGCTTGTAGAGCCCACTCTTTTTCAAAACACCACAGCATTCAGTCTTCAGAGAACTTTGGGGTTCACAGTAGTAGTTGGGTTGGTTGGCTTTGTTTTTCGAGGCAGGCTTTCTCTGTGTTGCCTGACTGACCTGGAACTTTCTTTGTAGACCAGGCTGGCTTCAAACTCACAGAGATAAGCTTACCTCTGCCTCCCAAGTGCTGGGATTAAAGGTGTGCAGCACCACGGGCAGCTCGTAGGGTCACGCCTTAAATCTTAGTTCATGACAGCTTGACACAGGGTCTGCTAGGTCCATAGCTCCAACCTGACAGTCTCATAATTCAGCAGAACTGACACAGCTAGAGTCAGTTTGAACCTCCCATTGGTCCTTTAGCCTTTAGAGTAACAGCCATCAGAGAAAGCAGTTGGAACTGCCTCCCACCCCAGCTGGTCAAAACCCATACTGCAGGCCATGGGGATCGCAGAGGTTAGTGGCACCCTGAGAGGACAGTCTCCAGCATGGCCATTTTTCATCTCAACCCAAGAGGATGACGGTCGGCTCCCACAAACTGATGCTGCTCTGGCGTCAATCCCTGCTGCTGTACTGGGAATTATCTTTGTTAGAGCAGATTAATACTGGCTCAGACAGTATTAATGATCCATTCAGCCGACAGTACGCTCTTCCCCATCCCCATCGAGAAAGAGGACCATGCTGGCTAGTTTTATGCTAACTTGACACAGTATGAGTCATTCCGGAAGGGGAAACCAAAGTGAGCAAGTGTTCCCACCAGATTGACCTGTGGGCCCACGGTGCTTTTTTTTTTTTTTAATTTTGGAATTTGTGTGGAGAGCCCATCTCACTGTGGGCATTGCCAGCCCTGGGCTGGTGGTCCTGGGTGCTGTAAGAATGCAGGCTTAGTAAGGTGATGGTGGCAGATGCCTTTGATCTCAGCACTTGGGAGGCAGAGGCCAGTGAATCTCTGTGAATTTGAGGCCAGCCTGGAAAAACAAAAAACAAGAAGAACGCAGGCTGAGCCAACCATGAGCAAGCCAGTAAGCAGCATTCCTCTATGGTCTCTGCTTCAGTTCCTGCCCTGACTTCCTTTGAGGATGAACTATGGCCTGACAGTTTTAAGCTAGAATAAACTCTTTCCCCCCCAGGACGCTTTGGTCATGGTGTCTGATCACAGCAATAGAAGCCCTAACTAAGACTAGGCCCACTCCCCTCTGTATCAAGTAGGGTGAGTATCAACAGCACACCTCTACAGTCCAGCCTCTGGTGACGCTATCCTGTCCTCTATTAGAAGGAGGTACAAAGGGATCATGGTCTCTGCACAGTGGCATTGATGCATCACTATATTGATGGTGTCACGATGCTCAGGTCAGAGGAGAGCAAAGTGACAAATGCAAGAAGACGCTAGGTAAAACTCCAACAAGCTGGAGAGAAACCTTGTAAAGATGGCGGGAAAACCACGATGATAGGGAAGTCTGGAGGGACCAGGCAGGGATGCTCCTCCAAGAAAAAGGGAAAACTACTTTATTCTCTATCCCCCATTATTATAATGGAAGCCCAAGGCCTGATAGAAACTTCTGTTTCTGGACAAGCTTGGCACCTCCTTCTGATTGACTTATGAGCAGGAGCAAACGAGGAAAATGTTCTGTGGCAAACTATGCCTTCTGCCTTTAGGGCTTTAAGCATCCAGTGTCAGCGCTTTATAGTTCTATAATTATTAATCTTGATTTTTTTTTTTTTTTCGGAGCTGGGGACCGAACCCAGGGCCTTGTGCATGCTAGGCAAGCGCTCTACCGCTGAGCTAAATCCCCAACCCATTAATCTTGATTTTTAACTTGATGGGATTTAGAGTACTCTAGAAATGATTCTCTGGAGAAGTCTTTGACTTGGTTGTCTGAGGTAAGAAGTCTTGTCCTTAATGTGGTTGGTGCTGTGCCCATTGTCTGGGATACCAGACTGCATAGAAAGGAGAAATCCTGCTTCTCACTTCCTGACTGTGGATTCAATGTGACCAGCTTCCTCAGGTTCCTACCACCATAACTTCCCTGCCGTGATAGACCCTTGACCTATGTTATGTGTGTCGGCACAGCAACAAGACAGTAGCCAACACAGTTGTGATAGGAAGAGATTCTGTGTGAGGTGTCCAGAAAATGCCAGCAGGGAGGAGCACATGATGGCTGCCTAGGCTCTGTAGCAAAGCCTTCCCATCCACTGTGGTATGACCATCAGCTTAACCTCAGCTCCCAGCATGCATCTGTACTGGCCTGAGTTCTCGCAAAAAACAGAACCAACACCATTTGCAGAGAAACATGAAAAGAGATTTAGGCTAGGAATTGGTTCTCACAGTTCCTGAATCTGAGAAATCCCTTGGTGTGCCAGCCCCATGACAAACTGAAGAACCAGGGGACTTGGTGACATGATTCTGTGTATTCGATGATCTGAAAACCAGGGGGCAGAGGTCTTCACTCTAAAGCTGCTATGGAGCTGGGACTCAGAGGGGCTGCCAGTAGACGTTCTAACACAGGAAACATCAAGAATCAGATTTTTTAAAAATTATTACATTATTTATTTGTGGGGTGAAGGGCCATACACATATAAAGGTTAGAGGACAACTTGCAAGAGTCACTCGTCTCCTGCCAGCATTTGGCCCTGGGGGTTGGACTCGGGTCACCAGGCTTGACTATAAATGACTCATCTTGCCAGCCTAGAACAAAGGTTTTAATGTCCACAGGAAATGGACGTCCCAGTCCAAAAAAGGAGAAGTTCCCTTTGCTTCCTTTTTTTCTGTTTGGCCCTTCGTGTACCAGACAATGATCACTATGTTGGTAGAGGTGGGTCTTCTGCATTCAGTATTCAAATGTTCTTCTCTTCTAGAAGCTTCCTTATGGACACACCACAAAATGATCAGCAGTTTCTAGGCATTCCTTAGCTGAGTCAGATTAACATATAAAATCAATTCTCACAGCATCAGACTGCAGGACATTGGGTGACCATCAGAGATGTCACAAGATATGATTATCTCAAGAGATAAACATATCAGATGTACCAGACCATAAAAATCAGCCAGGCCTAACAACAACTCAAGATGCTATGACAGGGGTGTGTTCAGATATTGTAGAGGAAATTTTTTATAAAGATTTATTTTTATGTATATGAGTACACTGTTGCTGCCTTCAGCCACACCAGAAGAGGGCATCGGATCCCATTACAGATGGTTGTGAGCCACATGTGGTTGCTGGGAATTGAACTCAGGGCCTCTGGAAGAGCAGTCAATGCTATTAACTGCTGAGCCATCTCTCCAGCCCCCAAATAGATCCTTCTACCCCAGGTGGGACTCGAACCCACAATCCCTGGTTTAGGAGGCCAGTGCATTATCCATTAGGCCACTGGGGCCCACTTGTAGAGGATTTTTAATCCAGCAACATGACTGTTCTGGTAAGGGATCACACCCAAAGACCTTCTAGGTCTATATGATCTGGCTGGAATACAGACAACCCCTTAGTACTCACCTTGAATCCTTAACAATGAAGGTAACGTTAGTTTGTTTGTAGAAGGAAACAGCCATGTTTGAAAATGATGCCTAATTGAGGGGCAGACAAACTGACCAATCAGAGGACGATCTGACAGAAAGAGTCAGATATAGGATATGCCCAACTCACAAAAACAGCACAGGAAAGAGAGAACTATTTAAGAATAGCACAGGGAGAGAGGACAAGCTAGACACAGGTGGTGTGGTGTGTGCATAGATGTTTCACCAGGACAATTTTACAGAGACAGGTTGCAAAGAGAACAGGCTAGACCCAGATGAAGGCAGAGCAAGCCAGAGAATGAGAAGGTACAAGAAGATTAGAACATAATGCCAAAATTAGTATGAAGCCAAGCAGAGCAATGCAGTCAGAAGCCGAGAGAAGCTGGATTGAATCAACCAGCTTGGAAAGATTAGATTGTACAGTACGAGGCTAGAAGTCTTCAAGCCTAGGCCTATATATAGTTAGAACAGGGAAGGAAATGCTCTGGGCTCAGCCCAAGCTGTATGCTTGCACAGCTTGGGTACAGCTCTTGTTTCTTTCCATCATCTGAGGAAATAAAGGTGACATTTACAGGGTATCTTAAGGTTTCTATTGCTGTGAAAAGACACCATGACCACAACAGTTCTCAGAAAGGAAAACATTTCATTGGGGCTGGCATACAGTTCAAAGGTTTAGCCCATTGTCATCAAGGTGGGAAGTATGGTGGCTTGCAGGCAGACATGGTGCTAGAGAGGTTGCTGAGAGTTCTACATGTGGATCAGCAGACAGCAGCAAGAGAGTGAGACACTAGGCCTGGCTTGAGCACCTGAGACCTCAAAGCCCACCCCCCACCCCCACCCCCACCCCCCACCCCCACCCCTGTGACACACTTCCTCCAACAAAGCCACTCTTCCTGATAGTGCCACTCCCTAAGGAGTGAGACCATTTTCATTCAAACCACCACACCAGGATTGGCTCAACTGTGTGAGCATGAGTCCTGTGCCCTCTGTCACCCACTGGTGCTGAGTTCTGCTCCTCCTGTTTGTCACATCCACTTTTGTAGTGCCATATTGGATTTGGGCCTGGCCACTTTGTAACTGTATGGCCACAAAGTCATGGGATTGTTGGACAGAGGCCTCTCCCATGTATTTACGGCACAGGAAGAAAAGACCAAGTAGTAAACACCCGGTGTCTCCACTGCATGACCTCTGCTGAGCCCGGCTGATGCATGTGGAACTGACACACCTGGACCACACCTGGGTGGTGGTCAATTTACTTGCCTTTACTTCCTCAGCCTTTATCCTTGAGATTTAGGCTGGCCTTCTCATTTCTCCCTAATTTATTCAGATCTCCTAGTCGGTCTTTTGTTACCGAAGTCACGAGCCAGGTAGTCACGAGCCAGGGTCTCCCACTGTGCTTCCCAGTTATTTTCTACCTGAGACTTGGGTATATAAGGGTGAATAAAGCTACAGGAGTCTCTCACTATTCCTCCTCACTCTCACTCTTCCTTCCGCCTCCATCTCCTCTCTCTCTCTCTCTCTCTCTCCTCTCCCTCTCCCTCTCCCTCTCCCCTGGCTTGACACGGTAACGTGTAAAAGCGTGTTTCTTTCATCCCGTAGGTTTTCGCCTGATTCTCGGTACCAGGTCGGTGCTGGCGCCACAAATGGAGGTCCCACCGAGATCTGAGAAGAAAGGGGGTACCACCCACGGACGCCCCTGAGCCCGGCCGGAGGGAGAAGGGACGATTGGGCGAAGATGGAGCAGAAAAAGGCCTGATGATTTGGCCTGAGTAAACTTGTCATAAAAAAAGGGACAAGGTAACGGTAAAGTGTTTTTTGCGTATGTGTTCTGTTAGAGTTATATTTTAGTCTTTTGGACCCTGGCTAGAGATAGTTTACACCCTAGACATGAGAAAGAACGGGTTTGGGAAAAACAGTCCTCCCCGGACTCTCCCGCAGATGCTTTGGAGAAAGAGAAAACCTTTTCAGAGCTCTCCTAGAACAGAGGGAAAGCAGGAGACGTCCTGCCTCTCTGGCTCCTGTTGGAGAAATGTTTATTTCTGGTTCTGGGTTCCATAGGTAGGATATGTGGGTCCTTTCGTGGGACACCATCTAGTTTTTCCTCTATGTCTATTGTCTGTCCTTGGTGCACCAAGCTGTCCATGTCTGTCAGTTTATGTCTGGTTTTTGTTTCTCGTTGTTTAAATGTTTTGTGTTTCATGTTTAAAAGAAAAGGTTAAAATTTTAAATGCTGGTTGATTCACGATTGATGTAGTTTTAACTCCTTTCAAAAAGGTACAAATAAATAAAAGGTTTCAATTGGCTTTTGGAGCCTTATCTGTAGCCAGAAGCCTAAGTCTGCTGGGCAAGCCCCAGGGGCTGGCTAAATGTTTACACGAGCCGATCCTAAAGGCTCCTGCAGCCCCTCAGCTTCCTTGGTACAGGAGCTGATGGCTGTTTCTCTTAGAAAAATCCCTGACTTACAAGGTGCTTCTCTTAAAATCATAGCTAGAAAAGTAAAATGGTGCTTGGTCTAAATATTAAAGATAGGTGTAGCCACTTCAATTTTGTTTCTGATTGGTTTTAAATGTATAAATATGCTCTACATGCCTTGGTTATGGACTATTGGCTTTAAGTTATTGGATATGGTTAAAAGGTATAATATTGGTAACAGAAAGTTGACATAAAGCTGGTAATTTGGATGGAGTCATTCTAGACAACATGCGCCAACCTAGGGAAATAGGTCTATATTTTTATGGGAATTCTTACTCTAGAAACCAGGCTTCTAAAAGAATTTAGGGCAATGTCTCTTTCTTGAGGTATTGGAGACTGCACCATCGTGCGTTCATATGTAGGAATTGACAGTCAAACTTAGTAGCATGAAGGATAGACTCGGTGTTTTGGAGACTAGTTTGTTGGAGGTTGAGTTTTGCTTTCCAAAGTCGTAGTTTGCCCTGAAGTTATGTGTATTTTGATGCTAATTCCACTGCCCCAAGGACAGCCGCCTAGTCACTTACTTAGGAATCAGGTGACCTTGTGGTTGTGCCCTGTTGTTACAAGGAGAATTTAAGGATTGTGATTGAGGATTGCCAGTGTTACATTGACTAACTCAAACTTATTTATAATTGAGAAAAAATCAAACAGGCAGAGATTGTTACAAGATTAACAAAGGATTGATGAGGTTTTAGAACTTGTGAGAGCATTACAGCCAGTTTGCTTACTCCAACTGCCATTTCAAGATAGATTTAGAGGATTGTTTTTATGCAGTTTGTTTACATCCTGGCGATTGTGAGTTTTTATTTTGTGAGCTTATAATTTTAGAGAGCCCATGAAGTGGTATCATTAAAAATTTTACAAAAAATGGCTAATAGCCTTATGTAATTTTGTTGCTTCTTCAATGTAAGAAGTTAGAACTTTGAATCTTTCAGTGTATATGGAAATTTTTACTAAAACCTTTGCTCTCAAAATGAGCTTTAATATTTGGGAGTAGCTATTGCTCCAAAAAGATTCAATATTCATTTTTAATATTTAAAACTAATTTTAAGCTTCTAAGGATATGTTAATTGGCTAAGTACCTCACCTTACCAGAGGACTTAGGTCTTTGTTATGCACATTGGAGATAAAACTTCAGCTGTGTTAATACAGAATTGTAGGCTAGAGTCATGGAAGTATTTTAAAAAGAAACCTGGTGAAACATATCTTATTCCAAACAAGAGTTAATTGGTTATTACAAAATATTGATATTTGGCCTATTACATATACAAATTTCAGGCAATATTGATAATTTTACTCCTTGCATGCTTTTGTATTTACTGTAAATTTGTGCATGCAACCTATAGAAAATGCGCTTACTGTATTTATAGATGGTTCATCTAATGAAAAGGCTACATGTATGATTGGATCACTTGTTTATTCTCTTGAGTTTCCCCTGCTTCAATATAGACTATTAAATTACGTTGTAGCCACTGTTTTTAAATGTTAAAAATCAAGCTTTCAATTCATATACTGATAGCCAAAGGTGTGGCTTGCGGTTTTACAATTGATTAAAAAGTTTTTCTTTTTTAGATACTACTAGCCCTCAAATTTTACAATTACTTAATGCTTTATTAGAGGCAGGTTTTCTACTTGAAATCAGTGAGTGATTTCAGTGTGAATTGTCTGACAACTCACTGTCCTTTCAGTGCTCTGGTTCAGAGAACTAAACAATACCATAGACCCAGCTCTTTGAAAATGGTAATGGAGTTGATAACACACCCTCACGAAAAGAGGAAGCTCCATTTGCTTACTTTCAACTACCAGCCTCACCCTGCCAACTCAGGGATTTCTAGACATTGTTTACAGGATTTGACATTTCTAATTAATGCATATGTTTAGGTAAATAAAGCTGGTGAGGGGCTGGAGAGATGGCTTAGTGGCTAAGAGCACTAAGTACTGTTCCTTTATAGGCCATTTAAGAACTCAAACTGGATTGCCTGGACCCCTTAGCAAGGGAGGACAATGATACCAGGCAGATTATAGGCCTTACATAGAAACAATTAGTCAAAAAGTCTCATTCTTTATATATCCAAAACAATAATGCTGGAAACAATAATTTGGTATACAAGTCAAATTATAAATACAAGTGCTCAGTGTCCTCAATTTAATCCTTGAGGACTTATCTTAATAAATAATATTTTAACAAATTTTAATAAAAGGGGGAGTTATCCCTGTACGCTAAATAATGCTCCTTTTATTTCAATTTTAAAATTTGATGCCAAGGAACTCGTGGAGTGTTTATGGCACCCCACAACTAGGGCATACTTCTGCATTTGGCATGATCCTGTCCAGGTATTTTATATGGGGGAAGAGGGAATGTTTGTGTTTTTTCTACAGGATGCTACAGGAGTGTGCCAGCTGCCTGGGTATCTGGTGAGACATGCTGATCCTGGGAGCATGAAGATTCAGCTCTCCTGGTTCGGGTTCCTGGAGTCATTCCTGTGCCCTTAGAGGAAGACGGAGGATTCCCCCTCATCTTTTGTCATCACAGAAATTCTGGCGTTGCTGCAGTCATTGTGTCCTGTCCCATCTCGGCCTGCGCTCCGACCCTCTGTGCACTGCTGCTTGCTGGAAGCTGCTGTGGACTGGAGAACTCTGTCCTGGTTATGCAGATCTCAGAAATGGTTCCATTGCCTGCTGGTTGTTCCAGAGAAGAATGACTGATCCTGAACTGTCCTGGGAAAGACCTTGGCATTTTCGCTGCTATTGTAGCAGCCATTACTGCTGCAGCCATTGTGTCTGCAGTGTCTGTAGTTACCCTCCCCCAATCTATTGTTAGGCAAGCACAGTGGGTGAACTTCCTGGAGTAGTTGCTAACAATTGGGAATTCTAAATTTTATATTAGGAGCGGCTTGACTACGGCCCTTAGTAGTAGCAGCTGAGGAGAACCAGATGAGGTGCCCACTACTTATTGGGAGAGGCTCAACTCCACAATCTCTTAAATTAATGCCATCTGGTTTTGCTCTTTCGCCCCCTGGGCTCAAGTAAGAGGAATGAGAAGATGATCTGATGTAGCTATTCTCAGTGACGGGCAACTTCCTCTGACCCTTGACTAATCTAGACATGGAGCCTTGAGGGCGACAAGGTGGTCCTATGACAGAGAGGGGCTGGGGTCTGAGAGGTCGATCCCAAGACAGAGGTAGCTACACCTCGCTTAAACGCATCGGGCCGGTCAAATGCTCCTCTGCCCAGTTTCTCCCCAATAAACACACGGTTAGCCCAGAACGGTGTGTTACAGCATAAGTTCATTCCTAGCCATTGGGGTGCGGTCCCAACTGCAAGAGTGGCTCGCCATGGCTTAGCTGGGCACTCTGTGAGGCATGTCTGATCTCTCTCAGACCACTACTTCCACCTAATTGTTTTTTAATAAAAGAATAACGGGGGAGATGTAGTGCCATATTGGATTTGGGCCTGGCCACTTTGTAACTGTATGGCCACAAAGTCATGGGATTGTTGGACAGAGGCCTCTCCCATGTATTTACGGCACAGGAAGAAAAGACCAAGTAGTAAACACCCGGTGTCTCCACTGCATGACCTCTGCTGAGCCCGGCTGATGCATGTGGAACTGACACACCTGGACCACACCTGGGTATTGGTCAATTTACTTCTGCCTTTTACTTCCTCAGCCTTTATCCTTGAGATTTAGGCTGGCCTTCTCAGATTTCTCCCTAATTTATTCAGATCTCCTAGTCGGTCTTTTGTTACCGAAGTCACGAGCCAGGTAGTCACGAGCCAGGGTCTCCCACTGTGCTTCCCAGTTATTTTCTACCTGGAGACTTGGGTATATAAGTGGTGAATAAAGCTACAGGAGTCTCTCTCACTATTCCTCCTCACTCTCACTCTTCCTTCCGCTCTCCATCTCCTCTCTCTCTCTCTCTCTCTCTCTCTCTCTCCCTCTCCTGGCTTGACACGAATAACGTGTGTGTGCGTGTTTCTTTCATCCCGTAGGCTTTCGCCCGATTCTCGGTACCAGGTCGGTGCTGGCGCCGACACACTTTAGGTTGGGAGGTGAGTCAGGAGCCTATGTGGAGACTGCTCCTGTCATCTGCTGGGGCTGGCCCTGGAACAGCAGGAGAAGAACATGCCATTATCTGAGCTTTATATGGTCCCCAGGGCCATGCACTTCATGTGGCTTGAGGTAAGAATACTCATGAACACAGGGGTCATAGCCAACAACTTGGCAGGGACATTGGGACACATTAAAAGGTCGAGAAGAAGAAGGTATGGGGAGTTGCACGTGGTTGGGAAATATTTCTGTCTCATGTTAATATGATCGACAAGGACCACCCAGAAGCTGGAGTGAAGCCAATCCCACCAAGGCCAGAGAACCGTTTTGACAGAAGGCAAAAGCCTGCTGGGAGGCAGAAACAGCAGATGTCCAAGACTACGACAAATCCAATAAGGAGTCAAGGAAAATGTCCCCAGATCCTTGCTGCTGGACTCAGGAGATCTTTTTGGTCCAATCTCCCCTATGACGTCACTCAGTAGACTTGGTCACTATCAGGGTGTATCTTGCCTTCAAAATGCCCCACGACTTTCAGGACATTGGTGCTGCCTTATGAGCCGGGCTGGAGTTTTTTCTCTTCCCACCCTGAAGAGAAGGGCTCTTCCACTCCCCCATCTGCAGGCTCCCAGCCAAGGCGGATACAGAAGTGTTTTGATGAGATGAAGACAAGTGGCAGACGCTCCTTGGTGGACTCATTTGAAGAAGTTACACTGAAAGAAACCATGTTGGGAAGAAAACGCTTAGGCTAAACCCTCCCCCACTGCATGCCAGCCACCTCCACTTCTACCCAAAGGAAGCTGTGGAAGGAACCGCTTGGTTGGGAACCTGGGACAAATCTTCAGACTGACTCAGAGACTGAAGTAGAGCTGGAGTGTGTGTGTGTGTGTGTGTGTGTGTGTGTGTGTGTGTGTGTGTGTGTGTGTGTGTGTGTGTGTGTGGTGTGTGGTGTGTGTGGTGTGGTGGGGTGGGGTGTGTGGTGTGTGTGGTGTGTGTGTGTGGTGTGTGTGTGTGGTGTGTGGTGTTTGTGTGTGTGTGTGGTGGGTGTGTGTGGTGGGTGTGTGTGTGGTGTGTGTGTGTGGTGTGTGTGGTGTGGTGTGTGGTGTGTGTGTGTGTGTGGTGTGGTGTGTGTGTGCATGTGTGTGTGTGGTGTGGGTGTGTGTGTGGTGTGTGTGTGTGTTTGTGTGGGTGTGTGGTTGGTGGGGTGTGTTGTGTGGTGTGGGGGGGGGTGGTGGGGGGTGTGTGTTTGCGTGTGTGGGTGTTGTTGTGGGTGTGTGTGTGGTGTGTGAGGTGTGTGTGTGTGTGGTGTGTGTGGGTGGTGTGTGTGTGTGGTGTGTGTGTGTGGTGTGTGTGGTGTGAGTGTGTGTGAGAGAGAGAGAAAGAGAGAGAAAGAGAGGGGTGAGCTTCTCTCAGAAGCTGAGGTGATACAGCTGGTTGAATCAATCAACTTGGAATATTAGATTGTACAAAGGCTAGAAGTTTCCAGGCCCAGGCCTAAGGATAGTTAGGACAGGGAAGGAAACATGCTCTGGGCTCAGCATTTGAGCCCAAAGAAAGCCCTGTGAAAAGGTAAGGAGGAAGAACAAAGAGAGTGCAGAGAGGAGTGAGCTATGCCTGTAGAGACAGACAGACAAACAGACACCATGGAAACAGGGATATATTCTACACTTTTACAGAGACCCTGCCTGCCTCTGCCTCCTGATTAAAGGTGTGCTTTACAGAGCAGACTGGTGATATAGAACTATAACCCCACCCCTTGGGAGGTTGAGGCAGAGGGAGTGCGATGAATTTGAGGCCATCCTGGGCTCCATAGCAAGTGCCAAGCTATCCTGAGGGTAGGGTACAGAGCGTAACCCTGTCTAAACAAACAAACCTAACGGAGTGCTCCACCATGCACGGTGTGGTGGTTTTAATATGCTTGGCCCAGGGAATGGCACTATAAAGAGATATGGCCTTATTGGAGTGGGTGCAGCCTTGTTGGAGGAAGTGTGTCACTATGGGGTGGACTTTGAGACCCTCCTCCTAGCTGCCTGGAAGCCAGTCTTCTGACTGCCCTCAGATTGGGATGTGGAACCCTCAGCTTCTCAAGGATCATGTCTGCCTGCATGCTGTCATGCTTCCTGCCATGACGATAATGGGAACCCTAAGACACCTAGCAAAGTTTAATTAATTTGATGATGTGTTTGGATGTCAAAGTACAACTTTTTAGGTGTTGGGTCTCTTCTCCCACTTCGCTGAGGCAGGGGCTTTACTATTACTTCTGTGATCTCCTTGAACACAAGACTTGGCTTAAACAAAGCTTTTCCGGGTGCTTCTTTTTCTCCTCAAACTGTACGTTTTGCATTTCTCTTCGTCCAGCTTGCTCCTTTTCATTATAGATCTGTATGAGTGTGACCGCTAGTGACCACAAGACCCAGTCAATGCTAGGCTGTCATAGATTCTCTTCTCCCAGTGCCGTTAATCTAAAATGCTTCCATTAACCCTTGGGCAGATTTTCAGGACAAGGGCAAAAAGCAGCCACATTCTTTGCCAAAAACAAACAAGCAAACAAACAAACAAACAAAATCCTAAAAACGGCTCTCTCTCTCTCTCTCTCTCTCTCTCTCTCTCTCTCTCTCTCTCTCTCTCTCTCCTCTTCTCCTTCTCTTCTCTTTGCACGTGCCCTTTCTCTTCATTCTCCCTCACTCCCCATGGCAACTCCCTTGGCTTCAGTCCTCCGGGCCAGTGAACTTCCTTGAGAGCAGCTTTCCAATAAACCTGACTTTAATATAATCTTAAAAAAAATAAAAATCTGAGAAAGGTCTCTAGGCCACCTACTAATATGCCCCCATCTTGAGCTGGGTCCTCACAGTTCAAGTCACCCTCAGCCCTGTCTTCCATGCTTTGAGTAAGATGGTCCGATAAAGCCCTGTTTAAACTTTCCAATTGCTTTTCTGAAGTCCACATTCTCCCAACAAGCAGCATGGTTAAGCCTGTCACGGCAACACCCTAGTCCTTGGTACCAATTTCTGTCTTAGTCATTTCTGTCCTACTGCTGCGAGGAGACACTATGACCAGGGCAAGACTTATAAAAGAAAGCATGAAATTGGGGTTTGCTTAGTCTCAGAAGCTTAGTCCCTTATCATCATGGTGGGGAACATGGCTGCTGGAAGGCTGGTGTGGCAGTGGAGAAAGAAGCAGCTGAGGGCTACATCCTGATCAGAAAGCAAAGCAGGGGCGAAGGGGGAGAGCACCAGTCTTGGGTTTTTGAAACCTCAAAGCCCATTCCTAGTGACATACTACCTCCAACAAGGCCACCGGTCCTAATCCTTCACCAATAGTGTTGATTAAGCACCCAATTATACGAGCCTGCGGGGACTATTCCTCTTCAAACCACCACAGTCACTGAGCTGTATCTTCTGGGCTATGTGGATTCCCAAGCTTCTGGATGGTTCTCCTGTGTCTCCGCCTCCAACCTCAATGAAGGATAATGAATTACAGAGGAGCTCCAACGGATCTGGCTTTCTATCTGTTCCCTCTGCTTTATGTGCATCCGTGTTCCGCCTACATGTACATCTGTGCACCAGGGGTGTGTCTGGCACCAAAAAAGGCCAGAAGAGGGCATTGGATTCCTTGGAACTGGAGTTATAGATGCCCGTGAGCTCCTATGTGGGTGTTGGGAACGGTCCCCTGTGTTCTGAACTGCTGAGCCACCTCTGCAGTCCACAATTGGCTTCGTCTGTATCTTTATCCACTGAGCCTTCCCCCCGCCCCCCAGTCCAAGGGTACAGTTTTCTTCACCATTCTGAATGCTCAGATTAGAGCTGGTGTCTAACAGGGTGGCTTTGCCTTCCTGCTCTTTCAAACATGGAGTAAGGGCTGAGGCTGTTACTCAATTGGGGAGGGGGGTGCTTGTCTAGGAAGTGTCAAGCCCTGGGTTCCATACTCAGCATTGTAAGACACTAGAAAATATAAAGAAAAGGGGAAGACTCACGTTTGGTTTTAGCTGAAACCACTCTGCTGCTGAGCAGAACGGGATGTCCTGGCTGGGCCCAGATGACAGGCAGGCTAGCTGCTGCTGGCAGCCCTTGGGAGCAGTCTGCAGCTGATGGTGGGTAATTCAGGTCACAGACCACCTGTGCTTCCAGACATCGGGAGTCACGGTGTAAATAATTCCCGTGTCAGCCAGAGTGGCGATGCCCTCAGGTGAAAATTTGAAAATACTTATGGCTAGCCCCAAGGGGCTTCTACTGAGTGTTTTCAGAGTAAGCCTGAGACTCACAGGGCAGCCATGAGCGTGACACCAGCTTGAACCCTGCCTGGATGCTGGCGTGAGCCTGAAGTCGGCAGCTGCAGCCAGCCAAAATTATGAAACCAAAACACAGGGAAAGACTGTTCTCCCAGGAGGAGACATTTATCTTGTTGTCTAATATTTAAACAGTTTAACGTGCCTTCCGTCCGATGAATTGTCTGGCTTGGAAAAGGGCATGTAACAAGTCTGTGTGGTAAATCCCTCATTTTTAACATCGGGGAATATACAGAGAGGTTCCATTAACAGAGCATCTGTTTCTCTCCGACTCCACTTAGTAAGTGTTTAAAGATGGGGTCCCATCTCTCTCAGGCCCTTTGGCCTTGGCTTTAACAACTCGTGGGTGCAAGCAAGGCATGTGATCATTAGTAGCCAAGCTGCAAAGCCCCGCAGTGCTTCGAGCACCCAGTTAGCGTTTCCTCAGCATCTGAACCCGGAGCCCGTGCCCCGGGACCGGCTGCCCACCTGGGCCTCCGAGCCAACAGTTGCTTCCCATCGGCTTCTCAGAAAGCACTGCTGTTGCTGCTGCAGCTGAGCAGCGTCTGATGCTTCCCCCACGCCATGGCCAACCCCGGTCCCTGTAGGTGGAACCAGACCCCACAAGTCACTAAAATGTAGCTGTGGCCCCATTGAGACCTGGAGGTTTGCAAGCCCAGGGAGAAGGATTCCTGGATAGCTCCGCCCATTTCAGCACTTGAACTCAGAGGGGCAGGGCACTGTGCAGAGTCTCGGGCAATGCTATCAGTGTTCACGCCGGTCTCCATGAAAGTCCCAGATCTTCTCCACAGACTTTTCTGAGAGGCATTACCACCTCTGCTTCTCTCGTGTCCTCCTGGATTTCCTCTGCTTGTGTTCCTGTGCGTGTGTGCGTGCGTGCGTGCGTGTTCTCAGTGTCAGCAGCCCTGACCTTAGACTGTGTGAGCAAAATATGCACAGACACACATGGGGCTGGAGAGATAGCTCAGCAATTAAGACCACAACACATACTAACACGTCGATGTGGAAATGCCTTTTGAGAAACTGCTAAGCTCAGAAATCACGGTCCAGTTCTCACAAAGCAAACCACAGGAAACCGTTTCAGGTGGGGACTACCAAAAGCCAGTGACGTGAGGTGACAGGGGACAGACAAGGGAACTTTTATAATCTAGACCAAACAGACACATTTGTATTTTATATGACAGCAAGGGATCAACACACACACACACACACACACACACACACACACACACACACACACACACACGCTACTAATGGTTTCTTCTGAGTTTTAATCTGGATGGCATTTCAGGAGAGTAAGGGGCCAGTGACCTCTGAAGGATTTGAACTCTGAGGACAACGAGACAATGAGAGAAAGGGGCACAAAGTGACAGAGAGTCACCAGCACCAGGAGTCTCAGACCAGGCTGCCTGCCTGGCCAGAGGAGAATGGCTGAGCTGTGGAATGACAGGTTACCTTTGTTCCCATCCCTTAGAGAATGTCCAAGCTAAAGATGAGAGGGAGGAGGAAGGCCTTTGAGTTCCCAGATTGCTGGCTCACAGCTCAGGGTTAGTACCTGTCTCTGCTCTCTGGCATTTGTGGTGACAGGCCACACGTGGTGACAAAGGGCTCTCTCTAGGAAAGAGGAGGGGAGGACTTAACATGCTTGTCACTTACTTGTGCTCTAAACTATGGGCTGTGGTACAGGACTATAATACTAGATTTGGGAGATTGGGGTAGAAGGATCTCAAGTTTAAGAACTAGCCTAGGCTACAAAGTGTACGCTCATCTCAAAACAAACAAAAAACCAGTCAGAACACATCAGGAGTGAAACATGTAACCCAAAGACAGGCGAGTACTTCAATAGAGACAGGGCACAGGAAGTGAGGGCCCACGTGTGACGGCCAGTGGGATCTTCAAAGGATGAGCTCTTTCTGTGTGACGCCCCACATCTACCCCAGCGTTTAGAGGTGGAGGCAGGAGGGGTTCGGAACTCAAGGGGGACCTTGGCTACATAGAAAGTTCAAGGTCACGGGTCAGGGGCTGGACAGATGGCTCAGTGGTTAGGAGCAGCAGTTGCTCCTCCAGAGGACCTGGTTTGATTCCCAGCACCCACGTGGTGACTAATAGTCTGTATGTAACTCCAGTCCCTGGGGACTTGATGCCCTCTCTGGCCTTTGTTGACATTGCATGCATGTGTTATACTGACAAACAGGCAAATAAAATAAAAATAAATAATTCTTAAACTAATTAATTAATTAATTAATCAATTAATTTGGGGGCCAGAGAGATGGCTCGGCAATTAAGAGCACTGGTTGTTCTTCCAGAGGACCAGAGTTTGATTCTCAGGATCAAAATGACAGCTCACAATCCTCTGTAACGCCTTCTAACTCTGGCTCTAGGGAGTCTGATGCCCCCTCCTGGTCTCTGTGGGTACAGCATGCATGTGGTACGTGGGTGTGCAGGCAAAACACCAGCGCACATAAAACATAACAAAACAAATAAGAAAATTCAGAGCCAATCTGGGCTCCAGGAAGCTCTGCCTCCACACCTAAAATTAAGTAATAAAATACGAAGGGAAATGAAAGGATCTGTTTCCACAGGCATCAGAGACTGAGCAAGGACCTCCGAGGCCATGCCTGAGAAGTGCCCTCCTATCCCAGCTACATACATGAAAAAGCCACTGCCACCAGGGCCTTTGGTCACTAGAACATGGCCATGTGGTAATTAGAAATCAGGATCCCAAGCACGAAAGGCAGGAGGTTAAGGATGGGTACAAAGGACTGGTGAGATGGCTCAGTGGCTCAGAGTCCTGACTGCTCTTCCAGAGGTCCTGAGTTCAAATCCCAGCAACCACATGGTGGCTCACAACTGTCTGTAATGAGATCCAGTGCACTCTTCTCGTGTGTCTGAGGACAGCAACAGTGTATTCATATATATATATATATATATATATATATATATATATATATATATAAAATAAATCTTTTTGTTTTAAAGAATGGGTGACAAGGGCTAGGGATGTAGCCCAGTTGGTTGAGTGCTCTCCTGGCATGAACATAGCCATAGGCTCAGTCCTCAGCACCACATAAACCAGAGGGGGTAGGGCATGTCTGTAATCCCAGCCCAACTAGAGGCAGGTCCATAGCTTAGTTCCAAAGGGTCCCTTCGTGGGCACCAGTCACACAATCCACAGACTTACAGGTAGGCAAAACACGTATACACAAAATTAAAATTAAAAAAGCCAGGGTTTTGCTACATAGCCCAGCTTGGTTTGGAATGTGCCATCTTCCTGCCTCAGCCTTCCTTGTGCTGGGAGCCCAAGTTTCTACTTCTGGCTTCTTTCCCTTTTGAATTGGAGATGGGGGAGGATAGGAGACAGCTGGGGTGGTCAATCGAGTTTAACTCTGACACAGGGTAGAGAATTTGGCTCTGGGTATGTAAGCAAATGGATTCCCATTGGACACACCTGAAGTGGTCAGACTCTGAGTTCGGGCCGGGTGTCCTGACACACTGCTTCCTGCAGCCCAGCCACTCGCATTGGGCAGCGGGTAGGCCCAAAACATCTTGCTTGAGAAGGGGCTGGGCCACGTTCAGTCAGAGGAGACAGTGCTCTGACGAGAGGTCCCCAGAGTCTCTGACCTCAGTCTCATCTCACCCCAGGTGGGAAAGTGAAATAAAGGGAACACTGACATCAGTCCCAAAGCAAGACCCAGCATCCCGCTCCAGACTCTTCTGAGAGAAGAGCTGCCTCTCTACAAAATGGCAGGGTGGCATGGGTGGGAGGGGGAGGGGGACAGTACAGTGACAACACAAAGACTTCCTGCAGCACAGGGTTTTTTTTTTTTTTTTATTTTTAAATCTAAATATCTGATATAAATTCACAAAAGACTCCGTGGGGCCCTGTAAAGATCTAGAGGGGCTGTGGTGGGGAGACATTCACACCTGAGAGCAGGAAGCGCACAGCAGAAACCACAATAGCTGGGTCACGAGGCCAGGATGTCGGCTGTAAATAGCATCCAAGATACCTGAGAAGAGAGGATTGTCACAGTCAAGTGAGAAACGACCCAAAGATGAAAAGGAAAGAAATAGGTTCAATCTCGGGTGTGCAGACTGGAAGAGGAGGGAATCCGGGGAAACTGAGGAGATATGAGGGAAGAGTGGTCAAAGAAAGGGAAGGAGACAGCTTTCAGGGATGAAGTTGGACACGGAGGGCAGTCTGGCTTCCAAGCCAAGTTGATAGGAAGGGGCCAGTCCGACACATACGGTGAATTCTCACAGGAAAACGGCTAGCAGTTGGGCCTGGCGACACTTGCCTGTGATCCCGGCACTTGGGAAGTTGAGGCAGGTGAATCACCTTGAGATTGAAGTCAGCCTGGGCTGTCTAGTGAGTGAGTGCCAGGGCAGCCTGGGCTCCAGAGTGAACTCCTGCCTCAGAAACCCAAACCAAGCGAAGGTGGTCAGAGAGATGGCTTGGCAGTTAAGAGCACTACCACTCTTCCAGAGGACTCGGGTTCCACCCAAGCACCCACATAGCCGCTCCCAGCAATTTGTAATTCCAGCTGTAGAGGATCCAGCGCCCTCTTCTGGCCACTACAGGCATGGCATGCACCAGTGCACAGACATACATGCAGACAAAACACCCATATACATATAGTTAAACAAAAACCCTAACCAAGGGGCCAATCAGATAACTCATGGGGTAAATAAAGATACTTGTTGTCAACCCCAACAGCCTGAGTTCAGTCCCCAGGACCCACATAACAGAAGGAAAGAGATGACTCTAGAAAGTTGTCTTCTGACAACCACGTGTGCTGGAGCACATGACACGTTAGAACAAACAGTTAAGAAAGATACAGCTGCTGGGTGGTGGTGGCAGCAGCGGTACCCGACTTTAATCCCAGCACTTGAGAGGCAGAGGCAGGTGGATCTCTGAGTTGGAGGTCAGCCTGGTCTACAGAGTGAGTTCCAGGACAGCCAGGGCTACACAGAAAAACTGTCTCAAACAAACAAACACACAAAAGGTGAAACTTTGGTTTCAGTTCCCAGCACCCATATACATATATATATGCACACAAGTTCGCACACACATACACATACACACACAAATGCAAACACACACTTAGAACAAGACATTAGAGGAAGGAGAGATTTTTATTCCTTTTATAAATCCCTTTTGGTATTTTTTTTAAAAAATACATTTTTTCTCTTTTTGTTTATTCTTATTGTCATCGTGAGCAAACGTGTGTATGTGTATATGTATATGTGTATATGTATATGTATATGTGTGTAGTGTGTGTATGTGTGCATATGTTTTTATGTGTATATGTATGTATGTATGTATGTATATGTGGTTATATATGTGTGTGTGTGTATGTGTGTGTGTGTGTGTGTGTGTGTGAGAGAGAGAGAGAGAGAGAGAGAGAGAGAGAACATGTAGAGCGGTAGAGTAGGTTTTTCCTCCTACCTTTCTGTGCATTCCCTGGAATATTGATCTGGGGTCATCAGGCTTGCACAGCAAGCTCTACACCTGCTGAGCCCCTTTCTTTTACAATTTCAAAGCAGATTTAAATTAGGGAACAGAATGATAAATAAGAAGCTGACAGACAAATAGGGGAAAAATGACAAACAAGCCCAAATTAAAATGATCTCAGACTTTTCAGAGCGTTCAGGGAAGTAAATGTCGATTTATTTTTACCCCTGCTCATGCTTAGAAGCGCACTTTACTTTGTGACCTATTTGTGTGTTTTCTGAAACAGGATGAAGGATATAAAAAGCAACTTGAACTCTGCTTCACTCTTCAGACACTCCTGATGCAATTCATGGTCTTACGACCCTGGTGCATGCTGATGTTTCCTGTTCTCGCCTGGGCCATGAAGGAAGTCGATGTCTACGGTTTGAAATACATGCTTGGGCTCTAGAAAACCTAAGTAAAAAAAAAAAAAAGTCCCTCATTTGTGTACGGAGACGACAAGAAACCCAGGGCAGAGCTGTTTAAAAAAGAATCCCTTCAGGGGACTTGGGAATAAATCACCCAAAGATGTAGGGGGAATCAGATGCAAACACGGAGCCAGACAAGATGGCACCAACTATAATTCTAGCACTCAGGATGCTGAGGCAGGAGGATTGCCACAAGTTTGAGGCCAGCCTGGGCCAGTCCAGGCCAGTGTGGGCTACAGATGAGACTTTTGTCTCAAAACAGAACAAAACCAATAGGTGGCTGGAGAATTTCGGTATACTCCCACACCTTCACAACACAAACCCGCTATAGTGGGTCATGCTTTAATCCCAGCCCTACGGAGACAGAGGTAGGCAGGTCTCTACGGTGAAAGGCAAGCCAGTGTACACAAAGGCTGCATAGTGTGTCCTTGTCACGATAGATAGATAGATGATAGATAGATAGATAGATAGATAGATAGATAGATAGATAGATAGATAGATAGATAGATGTAGAAAACTCACTAAAGCATTTACATTTGTATGTGTGTGTGTGTGTGTGTGTATGTTTCCTCTGCGCGTGTTTGTGTATGTGCCAGTACACATGTATATTTGGGCATGTGTAGACGTCAGAGGTCAACCCTTAACTGTTGGCTATCAGGTGTCATTCACCTTAGTTTTTGAGGCAGGTCAATCATTGGCCTGGAACTTGAGAGATGTGAGAGGCACAGAGGTCCTTGTGCTCCCAGGTAAGCACTAAGGGACCCAGGAATGTTAAACACATAGGGTCGTCCCTTCAAAGATTGGGATGTATAATCTGTTTTCTGCCGAGAAGGCTGCGAGCAGATGTGGTAAATAACCTGGTGACCTTTGCACTATCTCTGTGACTGACACCACACTGGATCCTCCCGAGACCCTCACTGTGGGTCTGTCAATCTACAGAACCTACCATCGTGGGAGATGTCACATGTACTTTACAAGGAGTTTTGATGCAATCATGTCTTTAGCTCTATGGTGCACACAGGATTGAGTTACTTATCACCAGAAAAGAAAATGTCGCCAAATTATGCTGTGCTTAAATACATCTAAAATAAACTACTCAGGGTCCGACTCTCCAAGTTTGAACCAACATCAGCTACTGAGTAGCGTTGTGGAGCAGGAACGGCGGAACTGCCTCTATGTAAATGCTGGGGCACACAGCCACAAAAGCATCTCCTGCAGGAGAACCTGATTGAGGACTGCCTGAGAGAGCGAGGATTGCTGGTGCAAACAATGCCAGCCAATCAGGAACTACTGTTTAGAAGCGATGCTTTCCTGGGACCAATGGGGGCAATGGGTATTAAATGAGCAAATGTGGGGTAGAGGGTATTAAAGGAGCTGGCAGTAGGGCTCAGAGGAGCTTGCTGCAGCATTTCTCATCGGCTCCAGGATCTGTGTTGTTGACTCTGCACCAACTCGCCCCCAACCCCAAGGGCAGCTAGGGTCCGGAGGAGAGCTGTCCAGGGCACAGGCAACAATGTCGAACTTCTTTCTTGCATCCCTCTGGATCATTACTCGGCTGGCCACGATGATCACAGAGACCCTGCAGAGAAGTAGGCAAGGCTGGCCAATCAACAAAAGATTCGGGGACCTCCCCAGTGCTAGGATTACAAATGCCAGCCGCCATTTGTAAGGCGTATTTCTATGTATATGTGTGTGCGTTTGTGTGACCGTGTGCAGTGTGTTCAGTTGCTCTCAGAAGCCAGAAGAGGGCACTGGGTCGCCCTGGAGCTGGAGTGACAGATGCTTGTCATCCAACAAGGGCGCGCTGGGACTAATCTCAGGTCTTCTGGCGGAGCGTCGACTGCTCTTAAGCTGCTGAGGTGTCTCTGCAGTCCTGCTGCTGGTTTGTTTTGTTTCGTTTTAATGTGGGTTCTTGGGGTTCTACTCAGGCCTTGATGCTTTTGCAGCCAGCACTTTTCCAAGCAAGCTGATGCTTCACCCCGATGTGCGAATGCTGTGATATGGGCCAAAAGTGTGTGAGGAACAGAGAGTAGCACAGGCTTTCCTCTAAGGGAGGAGGCAGAGTAGAAAGGGAGAGAGACTTGACCCGATACTGGTAGCGCACACCTTTGAGTCCAGCACACAGGAGGTAGAGGCAGAAGGATCTCTGAGTTCAAAGCCAGCCTGGTCTATAGAGCTCTTTCCAGGGCAACCAAGGCTACACAGAGAAACCCTGTCTTGGAAAAAGTAAAGAAAGAAAGGGAGAGACTTGACTGTAGGTGTATTATTTGGTTACTTTCTTGAGTTCCAACCCCCCAACACAAGGTAGGGGAGAGAAGACTAGAGGGGGAAGGGAGCATAGACCTCTTAGCCTACTTTCTACTGATTAGGGGTGTTGAGTTCCTTGAGGCAAGTTCAGTCTTTGTTATTAGAATATCTCCTGGGCTGGAAAGATGGCTTAAGTGGTTAAGAGCACTGACTGCTCTTCCAAAGGTCCTGAGTTCAAATCCCAGCAACCACATATTGGCTCACAACCATCTGTAATGGGATTCAGTGCCTTCTTCTGGTGTGTCTGAAAGCAGCTACAGTCTGAAGATGAACTACAAAGTACTCATATACACAAGATCTTTTTTTTTAAAAAAGGCTGGAGAGATGGCTCAGTGGTTAAGAGCACTGACTGCTCTTCCAGAGGTCCTGAGTTCAATTCCCAGCAACCACATGGTGGCTCACAACCATCTGTAATTAGATCTGAGGCCCTCTTCTGATGTGACTGAAGACAGTGACAGTGCACTCATATACATTAAATAAATCTATTGAAGGTGTGGGGTGAGGGTGCTGGAGAGAAGGCTCAGTGGGTAAGAGCACTGACTGCTCTTTCAGAGGTCCTGAGTTCAATTCCCAGCAACCACATGGTGGCTCACAACCATCTGTAATGGGATCTGATGCCCTCTTCTTGTGTGTCTGAAGACAGCTACAGTGTACTCATATACATAAAATAAATAAAAAGAATATCTCCAACCAGCAAATAGCAATTCAGCAACCAGAAATCCAGCAATTCAGTAATCCAATTATTCAGTAACCCAGTAGTCTAGCAATCCAGCTATCCAGCAATCCAGTTATTATCCAGTAACCCAGTTATCCAGTAACCCAGTACTTTAGCAATAGGAAAAGCAGCGACAGGACAAGCAGCAGCCACCACAGACCCTCTCAGGGCTCTCACATTTATACCATCCCAGAAGTCCCCAGAATTCCAAAAGTAAACTATCTACAGCTGGGGAAAATTACATCCCTCCTAGAGCACGAGACAAATCATAGCTGCTGTGGACAATCTGAAGCAGCCCCATATCCCACACCTGGGATTAAAACAAAAACATGTTCACATAGCATAACTGGGGTTTTTTTTTTTTTCTTTTCTTTTTTTCAGAGCTGGGGACTGAACCCAGGGCTTTGTGCTTGCTAGGCAAGCGCTCTCCCGCTGAGCTAAATCCCCAACCCCATAACTGGGTTTTTTAAGAAACCAAAATTCTCACCACACTTGATTCTTACCATACTTTCTAGGGGGAAAAGTATTATTATTACCTTTTGAAACAGGGTTTCACTATATAGCTTGCTGTAGCTGGCTTGGTTCTTGCTCTGTAGACTAGACTGACCTTGAACTCAAAGAGATCCACCTGCCTCTTCCTCTGCCTTCTGAGTGCTGCCAGTAAAGATGAGTTATCACCATGCTCTGCTTGTAAATGAGTTACTTTTCTTTCTGAGATACCATGTAGCCCAGTCTCAAATTCTCTATGTAACCAAGGACAACCCCCGAACTCATGATCCTTCTGCCTCCACTGCCGCAGTGCTGGGATTACAGCTGTGCACCACCACGATCAGTTTACTGGTGCTTTGAGATGGAACCCAAGAACTCCTGCATGTGAGCACGCCACTAACTGGCTTTTAAAAGAAATTAGGTAGAATATATGTATGTGTATGTGTATGTGTATGTGTATGTGTATGTGTATGTGTATGTGTATGTGTATGTGTATGTGTATGTGTATGTGTATATGTTTGGGTATGTGTATGTGTGTGTATGTGTTTGTGTATGTGCATGTGTATGTGTATGTGTTTGTGTATGTGTATGTGTATGTGTATGTGTATGTGTATGTGTATGTGTATGTGTATGTGTATATATGAAGTTTAGAGTCCCAGCTGAAATCTTATAAAAGTAGAGAAGTGAGGGCTCTGGTGTAGCTCAGAGGTTCAGTGCCTGTCACACAAAGTAGTAGGTTCCACTCTCAGCAATGCACAATCGCCTCTATCACCCCCTCCACCACCACCTCCTCCCCCTCCCCCTCCACCACCATCTCTTCCCCCTCCACCACTACCTCCTCCCTCCACCACCACCTCCTCCTCCCCCTCCACCACCTCCACCTCCTCCCTTCCCCTCCACCACTACCTCCTCCCCTCCACCACCACCTCCTCCTCCCCTTCCCCCTCCACCACCACCACCTCCTCCCCTCCCCCCCACCACCACCACCACCACCACCACCCCCTCCCCCCCCCCCTCATCACTGCCTCCTCCTCCAGCTCCACCACCACCACCACCCACCACCACCACTACCTCTTCCCCTTCACCTCCACCACCACCACTACCTCTTCCCCTCCACCTCCACCTCCCCCCTCCACTCCATCACCCCCTCCTCCCTGTCCACCACCTCCTCCTCCCCTCCACCACCTCCTCCACCTCCTCCCTCCCCCTCCACCACCACCTCCTCCCCCCCCCCCACCCCCCCCCCCCCCCCCCCCCCCCCCATCACTTCCTCCCCATCCTCCATCACCTCCTCCTCCAGCTCAATGACCACCTTAACCACCACCTCCACCACCATCACCATCATCATCATCATCCCGCTTGAGAAAACAAATAGGCTTCTAAGAGATAAAAATGAAACAACCCCAGCACATTGGAATAGACAAAACAAGCAAATAGAAGGAAGAGAGGCCAAGAAAAGACACAAAAACTGACATAGATGCAGAGGCCACTTGTCTACACACTACGGAGTCCCATTAACACACTGATCCTTTTTGAGTACATGGCCAATTTTGAACAAAGTTCCTTCAGGGACTAAGAAGAAGGTATATTCTCTTGTGTTTGAGTGAAAAGCTTTGAAATTATGTTAGGTCCCTTTTGTTTCTAACATCAGTTGGCACCAACGTTTCTATGTGGGGTACTGAGCTCTCCCACTATCAGTGTGTGAGCTCCACAGGTTATTCAGGCTGTTCTAGTGTTTCTTTTAGGAGCTTGGGTGCCCTCATGTTTGGTGCACACATATTAAGAACTGCAGTGTCCTCTTGGATGTCTCCTTGGATGAGTATGCAGTCTCCTTCCTTACCTCTTCTGATTAGCTTTGGTTTGAAGTCTATTTTGTCAGATATTAAAATGGCTACGCCAGCTTGCTTCTTCGGTCCATTTGCTTGGAACGTCTTCTTCCATCCTTTGACCCTGAGGTGATGTCTATCTTTGATGTTAACGTTTGTTTCCTGGGTGGAGCAGAAGGATAGATGCTGTTTTCGCTTCCATTCTGTTAGGCTCTTTTCACTGGGAACTCGAGAGCACTGATGTTGAGAACTGTTGATGAGTTATTTGTTTTTTCCTGTTATTTTGTTATAATGTGTGTGTGAGAGTGTGTGTGTGTGTGAGTGTGTGTGTGTGTGTGTGTGTGTGTGTGTGTGTGTGTGTGTGTGTGTGTGAGTGTGTGTGTATGTGTGTGAGTGTGTGTATGTGTGTGTGGTGTGTGTGTGGTGTGTGTGTGTGTGTGTGGTGTGTGTGTGTATGTGTGTGTGTGTATGTGTGTGTGGTGTGTGTGTGTGTATGTGTGTGGTGTGTGTGTGTGTGTGTGTGTGTGTGTGTATGTGTGTGGTGTGTGTGTGTGTGTGTGTGTGAGTGTGTGTGTGTGTGTGTGTGTGTGTGTGTGTGTGTGTGAGAGTTTTCCATATTTTGATTTGCTGGTCTAGGATTATTTTTGCTTGTGTTTTCTTGGGTGTGGTTAACTTCTTTAAAAAAAAAAGATTTATTATATCCACTGTTGCTCTCTTCAGACACACCAGAAGAGGGCATCAGATCTCATTACAGATGATTGTGAGCCACTGTGTGGTTGCTGGGATTTGAACTCATGACCTCTGGAAGAGCAGCCAGTGCTCTTAACCACTGAGCCATCTCTCTAACCCTGGTTAACTTCTTTAGATTGGAATTTTCCTTCTTATGTCTTCTGTAGGGCAGGATTTGGAGATAGATATTGGGTAAGTTTGGTTTTCTTATGGAATACCTTATTTCCCCCATCTGTTGTGACTGAAAGTTCTGCTGGGTGTGGCAGTCTAGGCCATCATCTGTGGTCTCTTAGAGTCTGTAGCACATGTGTCCAATCCAGGCCCTTCTAGATTTTAGAATCTCCCTTGAAGTCAGGTGTTATTCTAATAGGCCTGTATATGTTGCTTGGTTTTGTTTTGTTTTGTTTTTCTTTTCAGCTTTAAAAAAAAGATTTATTGGGCTGGAGAGATGGCTCAGTGGTTTAGAGCCCCGACTGCTCTTCCAGAGGTCTTGAGTTCAAATCCCAGCAACCACATGGTGGCTCACAGCCATCTGTAATGAGATCCGATGCACTCTTCCGGTGTGTCTGAAGACAGCTACAGTGTATTTATATATAATAAATAAATAAATCTTAAAAAAAAAAAAAGAATTGTAAAAAAAAAAAAAAAGATTTATTTATTTGTTTTACTATATGAGTACACTGTAGCTGTCTTCAGACATACCAGAAGAGGGCACCAGATCCCCATTACAGATGGTTGTGAGCCAGCATGTGGCTGCTGGGAATTGAACTCAGGATCTCTGGAAGAGCAGTCAGAGCTCTTAACCACTGACTCTCTAGTCTCCCTAGCTCTCCTTTCAGCTTTTACTATTCTTCCTCTGTTCCGTTGTTGATGTTCTGATTATTTTGTGCCAAAGGGATTTCTGGCCCAGTCTATTTGGTGTTCCGTATGCTTCTTGTACTTTGATAGGCATCCCTTCCTTTAGATTAGGAAACTTTTCTTCTGTGATTTTGTTGAAAATATTTTCTGTGCCTTTGAGTTGAGTTTCTTCTCCTTCCTCTAGTCCCATTATTCTTAGATTTGGTCTTCTTATAGTGTCCCAGATTTCTTGGACATTTTGTCCAGAATTCCTTTAGACTTAACATTTTACTTGACCAAGATAATTATTTCTTCTCTTGTGTCTTTAGTGTCTGGGATATTCTCTTCACTCTCTTGTGTTCTGTTGGTGAAACTTACCTCTGAGGGTCCTATTTAAGTTCCAAGATTTTTCATTTATAGATTTCCCCCAGTTTGAGTTTTCTTTCCTTTTTTTAATATTATTTATTTATTATAAGTCCACTGTAGCTGTCTTCAGACATACCAGAAGAGGGCATCAGATCTCATTACAGATGACTATGAGCCACCATATGGTTGCTGGGATTTGAACTCAGGACCTCTGGAAGAACAGTCAGGGCTCTTAACCACTGAGCCATCTCTTCAGCCCTTGAGTTTTCTTTATTGGTTCTATTTCCAGTTTTAGGTCTTAAACAAGTTTTATTCATTTCCTTCCAGGGTTTGTGTTTTCATAGATTCCTTTAAGGGATCCATCCCTTCATTTCCTCTTTAAGAACCTCTATTATACAAGGAAGTCTTTGTCCTGTGATTTCAGTTCTCTTGCAATTCTTTGCTGGTCTCTAATGGACACGTACCCTTGGCCTTTATTCATTGTGTTTTTATTTAACTCTTTTTTTTTCTTTTTTTTTTTTTTTCCAGGGCTGGGGACCGAACCCAGGACCTTGCGCTTCCTAGGCGAGCGCTCTACCACTGAGCCAAATCCCCAACCCCTCATTGTGTTTTTACCATGGAGACTAGGTACCTGGCTTTGGGATGGTTGTAATTCCAGGTGCTGGTCTTGACTTTGTTGGGTGGGTGTTCTGTTCCTTGGTTTCTGTTGCCCTCTCTGATTCTTAGGATCACATCTTAGAGTTTTATTGCTGTGAAGAGACACCATAACTACAGAAACTCTCATCAAGGACAATATTTAATTGGGGCAGGCTTACAGTTTCAGTGGTTTATCATCATGGCGGGAAGCATGGCGGCATGCGGGCAGACATGGTGCTAGAGGAGAAGCTGAGAGTTCTCCATCTTGATCAGAAAGGCAGCAGAAGGAGACTGTGTGTGTCTCACACTGGGGATAGCTTCAGCAAATATAATCTCAAAGCCTGCCTCCACAGTGACACACGTCCTCCAACAAGGCCACACCTCCTCATAGTGCCACTCACTATGGCCAAGTATCCCCACATGAGTCTGTGGGGGGCATTCCTATTCAAATCGCATGTGTCTGACGGAGAACTCTTCTGGGATCCTGCTGGGTGTGTTCACTGGGGCTCCTGGGTAAAATATGTTTCTCTATATATTAGGAACTGACTCTCAGGAATGAGCATGGTCTAGGAGAGTAGAGGCTGGGGGGGTTGGTCCACAGGAGGGAGGAAAACAGGATGTTCAGCCAGGATCTGCTTAGTCCCCTAGAACTGAGAGCCAGGAGTGAGGAGAGGCCGCAGCAGGTAGCCTACTACAGAGCTGCGGATGAGACCGGGGAATGGATTTGGAGAGGAGGGAGAGGTGAGGATCTATAGTTAACCTATTTCCCTGGCTGCAGTGGCCTGTGGGTTCCCAGGGAATCTGTGTTCCGTTCTACGTGGACTCTTCGGAACTATCTTCCAACGTACAAAATTTTCTTTACCTAGATCTACAATGCATTTATCAAGTCTTTTAAATATCTTTAAGCATTTATTTATTGGCTATTCATAGATCTACTTATTCAGTGTATGTTTATGTATGTGGCAGTGGGTTTTCTTCTATCAAATTCAAGTTGTCAGGCGTGGCAGCAAACATCTTCTTTACCCATTGAGCCATTTTGCTGATATCTGTCTGTCTGTCTGTCTATGTATCTTAATTTTCGTGCAACTCACAGCTATTTATATTTTACACCTCTAAGTTCATGCCATTTTCATATTTATACGTCATAATTTCTTTGGGGCTGGGGTGTAGCTCAATGGCCCAGCATTTGTTTTGTGTGCACAAACACCGCAGTCTTAACCCCAGCACCGTAAAACAAGACAAAGATCAAACAAAACAAAAAGCCACCATAGGTGTTCCTTGTTTGACAAATGGTTTCATTTATTTCTTCAAACATCCTTATTTTCAAGTCTTCGGGAGACGAGTCCACACACTGCTAGCAGGGTCGGCTGTGCTTCTGTTTGTTTTTTCGGTTTTCTAGTCCTTGGTTTCTTCCCATCCTGCAATCTGGGTTGTGGGCTGGGCATTTTGGCTTTGCGTTGTGGTTTTTTTCTGCTTGCTTCCCTTTTTTGTCTGGTGGCTTTAGTTTCCTGCTTGCCACAGCTGTACCCTAGCACAGAACTTTCTCAGTGTCTCAGTTACTTTTCTACTGTCCTGAAGAGACACCAAGACCAAGGCAGCTTAGAGAAAAAAAGTTTATAGGGTTAGAGATCATGACCACGTGTGGTAGTTTGAATATGCTTGGCTCATAGGGAGTGGCACTGTTAGGAGGTATGATGTGGCCTTGTTGGAGGAAGTGGGTCACTGTGGGGTGGATTTTGGAGGCCTCCTCCTATGCTCAAGCTCCACCCGGTACAGAAGAGACAGTCCTCTTCTGGCTGCCTTTGAATCAAGACACAGACCTCTGGAGTTCTCCAGCACCATGTCTGACTGCATGCTGCCATGCTTCCCACCATGACGATGTTGGACTAAACCTCTGAACCTGTAAGCCAGCCCCAATTAAATGTCGTCCTTTGTAAAAGCCGCCTCAGTAATGGTGTCCCTTGACAGCAATAAATCCCTAAGTAAGACACCATTGTAGGGAGCATGGCAGGCAGGCGTGGTGCTGGAACAGTAGGTGAGAACGCACATCCTTAGTCACAAGCACCAGGCAGAGAGTGTGTGTGGGGAGAGAGAGGGAAGGAGGGGGAGGGGGAGGGGGAGAGAGAGAGAGAGAGAGAGGGAGAGAGGGAGAGGGAGAGAATTGAGAATGGGTTTATTTTTGAAACCTCTGAGTCCACCCCCAGTGACATACATCTAATGAAGCCACACCTCCTTATCCATCCCAAACAGCTCACAAACTGTCTTCAAATGAGACCATGAGAGTCATTCTTTTTTTTTTTTTTTTAATAAATAAGTACACTGTAGCTGTCTTCACACACACCAGAAGAGGGCATCTGATCTCATTACAGATGGTTGTGAGCCACCATGTGGTTGCTGGGATTTGAACTCAGGACCTCTAGAGGAGCAGTCAGTGCTCTTAACCACTGAGCTATCTCTCCAGCCCTGAGAGCCCTTCTCATTCAAAAGCACCACAGTTAAGAAGATATTTCTGGGGCTGGAGAGATGGCTCAGCGGTTAAAACACTGACTGCTCTTTGAGAGGACCTGAGTTCAGTTCCCACAACCACATGGTGACTCACAGCCATCTGTAAGAGAATCCTGATGCCGCTTCTGGTGTGTCTGAGGAGGCAGCTACAGTGTACTTATACAATAAATGAATAAATGCTAAAAAAGAAAAAAAAAAAAAAAAGACGTTTCTGTCCTCCAACATCCTCTGCCCACAGCTTCTACCATAGCTCCTGCAGTCTGCTCAACTGCCTGACACTTTTCCTTTTGTTCTGTGGTTAGACTTCCCCCACAATGCACTGCCACATTACCAATCCCTTCACTCCATTCCCTGAGTGACATGTTAGCTCCCATCAGCCCACAGGGTTTGGTTCTGCTCACCACTTTTCTCTCTAGTTCTTCCTGTCGGTCACCAGGCGTTCATCTGCTGGTTTGTTGTCATTCATACCTTGGAAACTTTCTCTCCCATTGTTACATGTTTAGTAGCACGAAGAGTGTTAATCTTCCTTGTCACTGTGAAGTTCTTTAGAATCATAAGGTAAACAGGACTCTGCATGTGTGTGCATGAAAGCATTTCCAGGAAGGTTTTACAAAGCAGGAAAGATCCACCCTGAATGTGGGTGGCGCCATGCCCGAAGCTGGGGTTCTAGACTGAATAAAATGGAGCCGACCACCTGCATTTCCTGCTCTCTGTTTCCTGACTGGACATAACGCCCCCGCCGTCTCAGCTCCTCCTACCATTCCTTCTTGCCAAGACAGTGTCCCCACGAACTGTAAGCAGAGAGAAACCCTTCGTCACTGAAGTTGCTTCTTGTCAGGTGGCTTATCACAGCAACAGGAAAAATAGCTGGTGCTGAGGGTGCGTGAGAGATGTGAATCCCCAGCTTTTCCCTCTTTAATATTTAAGTCATTTTGAGACAAAGTTTCAGTGTTTCGAAACTGAAACATACTAGCTGGAGGACGCTAGGTTTTGAAACATTAAGTCCGGAGACTTCAACTCTGCTAGTCCCAGTAACCGACATGTATGGGCTTAGCAGGCTGATCATTGAAGAGAATGCCCGTGGGGGAACTTGTTATTACAGATCAGCTTCTTACACTGACTGGTGATGCAATGGCTTACAGGCACAGCATGTTCCACTCCAGCGTCCTGGTTACAGCCTCCTGTCAACTGCATCTACCCACCAAAGGTATATCTATTCATTTCATTTGTTACTTTTGTATATTTTTAGACAGGGTCTCACTCTGTAGTGCAAGCTGGTTTGGAACTCACTATATAGCCAAAGCTAGCCTTAAACTCACAGAGATCCTCCTGCTTCAGCCTCTGAGTGCTGCCATTTCAGGCATGAGCCACTATACCTGGCTGGACAATTCAGAGAAAGGGTGAAGGAGGGATGGAGGCAGGGAAAGATACACACAGATAGATAGATAGATAGATAGATAGATAGATAGATAGATAGATAGATAGATAGATAGATATAGATATAGATATAGATATAGATATATAGAGAGAGACTCAGAGGACCAAACTGAAGGCTAAAATACCCACATAGGTTCTCGCTGGCTAAAGGAATACTGTCTGTTCATTTTTCAGAACAGTACAAACAAACTAACTGCAGAATACAAACCAGAGATGCAGTGGGGTGTTCGTATCTTCTGCAGAAAAACACTCATCAGTTACAGTGCTATCCCAAAAGAGAGGCACAAAATCCTGAACTGACAATAACCAGAACTGGGAGACAGAAATATAGATGGGAAGATTAGATCCCAACACAGTGCCCAGACGAGGTGTTTGCACTGGCAAGGGTTCCCATCTACTTAAGGAATGGCAATGTCCATTGTTAAATGAGTTATTTCAAAAAGAACAGAAAGGAGTGGGGTGAGGGTCGGGAGATATAGCCCAGTGACAGAAACTGGAGAGTTAGAATGTGTGGTGCCCGGGGTTTAGCCTCAGAACAAAAGGCCTGGGAATGTAGCTCGGTTTGTTTGAATGCTTGCCTACCATGCATGAAGGAGCTCCAGGCTCAGTTCCCAGCATCCCATGGTCTGGGGGCACAGGCACCTATCTGTGATCCCAGCATTCAGGAAGTGGAGGCAGGAGAATCAGTTCAAGGTCATCTTTGGCAACGTGGTGAGTTGTAGGCCAGCCTGGGCTATATCAGACCCTGTCTTAAAAACCAATAGGCAGGAACGGTGAGGTAGCTCAGTGGGTAAAGTAGTGGTTCTCAACCTGTGGGGTACAAACCCTTAGGATATCAGATATCCTGAATACTGGATATTTACATTATGATTTGTAACAGTAGCAAAATTACAGTTATGAAGTAGTAACAAAACTAATTTTATGGTTGGTGGCACACCACAATATGAGGAACTGAATTAAAGGCTCACGGCATTAGGAAGCTTGAGAACTACCAGATTAAAGGAAACTGCCGCCAAGTCTGATGGCCCGAGTTCTATTCCTGAGACCCAGGTGTTGGAAGGAAAGAACCAACAGACACAACACACACAACAGACCTTATGCAGTGGGACATGTGCACACACACCTATAAAATAAAGCAGAAAATGTAATGCAAAATTAATTGTTTAAAAAAGTAACCACCCAGAAAAGACTACTCCCAGATTTGTATTGTAAACGGGTCTAATCCTAGCTTTACATCTACTAAAGATTAAAACTAGGAGGACTGGTGTACAGCTATGGTAGAGTCCTTACCCAGCATGCATACATCCTTGGCATTCTTTTTTTTTTTTAAGATTTATTTATTCATTTATTATATATAAGTACACTGTAGCTGTCTTTAGATACACCAGAAGAGGGCATCGGATCTCTTTACAGATGGTTGTGAGCCACCATGTGGTTGCTGGGAATTGAACTCAGGACCTCTGGAAGAGCAGTCAGTGCTCTTAACCACTGAGCCATCTCTCCAGCCCCATCCCTGGCATTCTTAAAAGAGACTTTTCAGAAAGTGAGGTGGTCAGGCATAGCAGTCGATACTTGTAATCCAAGAACTTTGAGGCAGGAGGATTGCGGCAAGTTCAAGGAAAACCTAGATTACATAGGAAACTCCAGGCCAACCTGCCTTATAGTGTAAAATTATCTCAAGTTTTTCTGCCTAAGGGAAAAAAATGAAAGAAGAAAACCATAGACCAGAGGGATAAAGTCAAGTGTCATTAAAAGCCAGCAAGTGACATAATGGGTGTCTCTGAGATGACTGGGAATGTGAAGGGACTGGAGAGTACCTCTTCTTTAGGAATTGAATCCCAATGCCCTAAACCTTGTCACACAAACACGCCTTACAGCTCGCCAGTCTGCACCCTCGGGAACAGCTCCACTATAAACATGGATGATAAAACCCTAGTTAAAATGAGCGGAAGTCAGGGCTGGTGCATTCATTGACTTAGCAGGTAAAGGCACTTGTCACCACGCTGATGGCCCAGCCTATGTTCAAGCCCCAGAACCTTTACGGTAAAAGGAGAGAGTCCACTCCCAAGGGTTGACCTCTGACCTTCATATGCATGTACTAAATTAATGAATAATAAAAAAATAATCAAAATGCTTTAAAAATGCTCAAAATCATTCAATTTATATTGCAATCAAAAGGGGCAGGAGGGTATGCTTATGATCCCAACAGCCAGAAGGGAAGCTGAGGCAGCAGGATAGCGAATGACAGGCCAGATATTCAGGCCCTGTTGGAAAAAGAAATCAGGGCTGGGAAAGCAGCTTTGTGGCAGACCATGTACTTAGCGTGCTTGAGGCTTGAGTTCAATCCAGAGCACCAAAAATAATGTTTCATTTATTATTATTATTATTATTATTATTATTATTATTATTATTATTATTATTATTTAGAATACAGAGGTAATAGGTTTCAACATGGCACCTTTATATATGTTATTATATGCTGTTCCCCTCCCCCATTACCAGAAGAATACTGTCTGCAGCCTTTGGACTGGACTTGAAAACCAAAGCACAATGGCTAATTTAAGGGAAAATAAAATTTAAATGGTCAAACTCTTAAAATGATAAGGAAAAGGGACTGGGAATGTAGCTCAGTGGGCAGAGCACTTGCCTAGCATGCACAAAGCCCCAGGCTCCATCTTGGTACTAAATCAAAACGGGCCTGGTGATACACACCTTTGACTTCATAAATTAGACAGAGGCAGGAAAACCAGAAGTTCAGGGTCATCCTCCATATATAGTGAGTTTGAAGTCAGCCTGGGACACATGACATCCTGTCTCAGAAAAAGTTAATATGAGAAGACAATACAACAGGAATGAAGTAATTCCAAAAATAACCGGTTCCAAGAGGGGCAGAACCAATTAACCACAGTGTCCAGAAGAGAACTGCAAATTAAAAACAAAAAAAAAAAAAAACAAAAAATCAAAAACCATGAGGTCATTTCTCACCTACCGGATCAGCTGAAATTAAAAACAGCATAACCCCTGCTGCTGGAGGGGAGACAGGAAAATAATACCCTCCGACACGGTTAAAATGTGAATGTCACTTCATTTTAGGCAAGCAATCTGGCAACATGTATCAGAACTTCAAATCTCTCTTTCCCTAGTGAAGTCACAATGGATAAAATATAGAGGCATGCATGCGTCCCCAGACACAAACAAGCACATACCTAATGCCATCCAGATGGGGTTCAAAACAGACAAAGCTCACAGACTTTGGTGGTTTGAAATAAGAACGTTCTCCTCTCCTCCCCCTTCCCTCCTCCTCTCCCCCTTCCCTCCCCTTCCCCTCCCTCCTCCCCTTCCCCTTCCTCCCTCCCTCCCCTCCCTTCTCCTTCCTTTTCCCTCTCCCTCCCCCTCCCCTCTCCCTCCCCTTCCCCTCCCTCCTCTCCCCTCCCTTCTCCTTCCTTTTCCTCTCTCCCTCTCCCCTCTCCCTCCCTCCCTCCCTCTCCTTTCCCCCCCCCTCTCCCTCTCCCTCTCCCTCTCCCTCTCCCTCTCCCTCTCCCTTTCTTGCCTGTTCATCAGGATGTAAAGCTCTCAGCATCTGCTCCAGCACCATGCCTGTCTGTTTCCTGCTGTGACACTCTGGAATTTTGAGCCCTGAATTTAATGCTTTCTTATATAAATAAGGATCACCTTGGGTTGAGGATTTAGCTCAGTGGTAGAGCGCTTGCCTAGCAAGTGCAAGGCCCTGGGTTCGGTCCCCAGCTCCGGGGGGGGGGGGAGGATCACCTTGGTTGTGGTGTCTCTTCACTGCAGTGGAACACAGTCTAAGACACACGTACAGGAGTTGTCCCCCTCCCTCCCGCCCCTGGGATTCTTTGGCTTTGGATGAGACTAGCAGGGGCCTCTATAGTGCTGGTAATGTTCTGTTTTATAACCTAAAGCTGTTACAGGGATGTGGATGTGTTCCCTTTATAATATTTATCAAGCTGTATGCTCATGATTTGTATAAAGTTCTACATGTATGACTATAGTTCAACAAAAATG
This sequence comes from Rattus rattus, assembly GCF_011064425.1. Classification (NCBI taxonomy): domain Eukaryota; kingdom Metazoa; phylum Chordata; class Mammalia; order Rodentia; family Muridae; genus Rattus; species Rattus rattus. The sequence continues at coordinate 50,867,748 of NC_046162.1, forward strand.
TTTTTACTGTCCTTTGGGGTTTTTGTTTGTTTGCTTGCTTTTAAATTCTATTTTTATTTTTTGTGTATGAGTGTTTTACCTGTAGGAAACTATGCCACATGTGTGCACTGCCCAAGGAGACCAGAAGAGGGCATCATACTCCTGGAGCTGGAGTGACAGATGGTCTTAAACCATCCTGTGAAGTCTAGAAACTGAATACTGGCCCTCTGCAAGAGTAGCAAATACCCTTAACTACTAAGCCATCTTATCCAACCCCTCAAAATGTAAATGCTATGCTTTTCAGTCCTGGGAGATAGAACCCAGGCCTTAAATGTGCTGGGCAAGTACTGTATCACTAAGCTACATCCCAAACCTGTTAATAGAGATATTTAGGAATTTTTTTTTCTGGTTTCTCTAATAATCCTATTCCTGGGAAACTACCATAGAAATAAAAGCATCGACATATGGACAGTACCAGAAACATGCTTATTATAGCCTTGTAGCACTGACAAGACCTGGGAACCTAGATAATGCCCTAGGGGCTAGGCAATTATGAGGCCATTAAAAAAAAAATGAAGCAGGGCCAACTCTAGCTCAGATGTACAGCCCTTCCCTAGATGTTGGGTATAAGGCCCTGAATTAGAGTCTCAGACTGTAAAAATAAATAAAATAATAAAAAAAGGTGAATTAGTTAACCTATTCTACACAACTAAGGGGAATATTTATGTATTTATGTTAAAGAAAGAAAGCAAAATGCAGAAAATGTTTATGATAGCCCCCCAATAAAGATAATAATTCCTTCAAAAGATAAAAAAGGGAACCTGCCTGTGATTCGGCACATTTCTAATTCTGGCACTTGGGAGGTGGAGTCAGAAGAATCATGTTCAAGGTTATCCTGGGCTACATAGTTGCAGGTCAGTCTGGGTTTCATGAAACCTTGTTTCAGAAAAGATACAACAGAAACTAAGCCCTGTGTGCAGGCTCACAGAGTCAGGATGGCATAATTTGAATGGTAATTACTTTGGGGGTTGCAAGTGATTCTTCCTTTTGACAGTAAAAAGCTCCTGTGACTACTGTTTCTATGATCAAGGGAAAGAAAGCTGTTTTCCTCGCTGGGGAAAAGTATCGGCAGGTAGCAGTCTCTAGGATCTGATTTAATGAACACACAGGTCGATATTTAATTAACATATCAATTGTTGGCATGTCAACTGATGTTTTTCCAAATCCTTGAAGCTTTAAATTCTCCTAAGTACCCAAAGTGTCATCCGAAAACATTGCTTACAATTTCCCCTTTTAACAAAGCCCAGACTGGGAGAGGGTTAAAGAAAGTTTACAGAGTTTAGTCATCAAATGATTGAGTCACTACACCACCACCTCTGGGCATCCCTGGAACCGTTCTATCCTGCCTCTTGTCTCTAATTTGATTATTTGGTTGGTTGGGTTTGGTTTTTGTTTGTTTGTTTTTTGTTTTGTTTTGGTTTTTGTTCTTGTTTTTGTTTTTGAGACAGGGTTTCTCTGTGTAGCTCTGGCTGTCCTGGAACTCACTCTGTAGACCAGGCTGGCCTCTAACTCAGAGATCTGCCTGCCTCTGCCTCCCAAGTGCTGGGTTATATTTAAGGCGTTCACCACCATGCCTGGTTTGGTCTCTAAATTTTTTGGACTTTCTTTTTCTTTTGATATAATCTTTTTTTCCTAGACCTGTTGATTATGGTTTTAAAATTTTTCAACTTAATTTATATGATTTTTTTTCTGTGTATCTGTGTATGGAGGTGGGGTTGTATGGGCAGCTGTACATGCAGACCAGAGGCCTGTTTCTCAAGGGCTGACTACTTCATAATTTTAAGATGAACTCCAGGCTGGCTAGTCAGGGATCCCCAGAGATATACCCATCTATCTCCCCAGTGCTGGGTTTACAACGAAATACCACCACTCTAGGCTTTTAACATGGGTGCTGGGAATTGAACTTTGATCCTCACTGAGCCATCTTTTACAGTGTTTCCAAAAATCTTTACAACCCTATCATCCTTCCATTCCATGGCTGTATAAATCCTTTATGATCCCTTAGGCCTGTAGTCCTAGCACTCTGGAAGGGGAGGTGGGTAGTTCAGATGTTCAAGGTCATCCTCAGTAATGTTCTGAGTCCAAGGCTAGCCTTCGATACTCGAGAGGCTACGTCAAACAAACAAAGACAAACTTCGTTTGCACTTGGAAGGCAATGGTGGGAGGGTCAAGAATGAAAAGCTACTGTAGACAATAAATACTTTACCAAGTTGGTGAAAGTCCTAGCATGAAGCAGATCAGGCTGGGTAGCACAGCAAGACAACTGGGTGGATGGTCTTGCTTGTTTGTTTACTGAAAATGTGAAGCATTTCCTCCGTGGTTTTGTTGCCTCTAGTCACCTCGCACAGGCAGACACCTCTTCCTTCACCTTCTGCTGTCCGCCATGGTAAGTTGGGTTCAGGTGAGGCCCCGGGTGTGTTTAGTCCTTACTGGACACTGCTCTTGACCATGCCGGAAAGCAGTATGGTCCTCTGCGTGGGTTTTCTCAACGCCCCACCCCTCTAAGAGTTCCTGAGCTTTAAGGTGGGGGCCAAGGCTTCAAAAGCGAATAAGGCACATTCGCGGAGAAATTACCACCAGAGGCTTAACTTGTGCTGGGGAGGCACAACCAAAGATGTCATTGATGGTTAACAGGAGAGAGAATGGCATATGCTAAGGTCTGGTGGGTCTCCAAACATGGTCCCAGAGCAGCAGCAGCAGCAGCAGCAGTAGCAGCAGCGGAACTTGTTGAAAATTTTAATTCTCAGGTGTTCGAAACTCCAGGAGTGAGAACTGGCGCTGTTTTTTTAATCATCTTCCAGGAGATTCTGACGGAAGCTAGAAGTTGAGAACCACGACTCAGCAGAGGCCTGAGGATGCTTTGGATGAGAGGGGCAGAGTGGCAAGTCAATTTTGTGAAGAGTCGGTCAAGGGCCTATTCCTTGTCTTCAGGGATGTGGCCTTCAGGTTTTAGGCAGGGCATGTGGTACTCACACGCCTGAGAGTGCTAGCATTTCCCAGGGGTAGGGGCCAGCTGAGTGCCCCTCCCCCCATGCCCTGCGATACCAAAGCGGTCAGGCCGCAGGTCCTCCGCACCCCGGGACAATGCTTTTGCGACTAGGAGGTGGTTCTCCCACACTCTGACACGCATGGAGGTGTGGAAAGGACCCAGAGCACCAAGACTCAAACCTTGGAGACAGAAATGACCGGACCGCCCACTGCCCCACGCCCGGCCCACGAGAGGGTGGGGCCTAGGGCCCCGCCCTTCGCCCGCCCATCTGGGCGGAGTGTGGAGGGGCTCTGGGCCCCGCGCCTGTGCGCACGCCCGCGGCCGGTTTGCAGGGCCGGACGCGCGCCCCGCGTCCCGGGCAGGAAGATGGTGGCGAGCGCGCGGGTGCAGAAGCTGGTGCGGCGCTACAAGCTGGCGATCGCCACCGCGCTGGCCATCCTGCTGCTGCAGGGCCTGGTGGTGTGGAGCTTCAGCGGCCTGGAGGAGGACGAGCCGGGCGAGGTGCTCCGACGGCCGTGCGGGCGGGCAGGCGGGGCGCGGGGGCGCGCGGGGTCCTGGCGGGGCTGCGGGCGGCCCCGGCCAGGCAAGTGGGACACGGGCCGCGTGCGTGCAAGGCACAAGCAGCCTCCTGGAGCCCGGCCTCCGGTCCCCAACGCTCCCTTCACTGGAGGGCCTGGCTGGCTGCGTGAGGGAGCGGTGCGTGACCCGGAGGTCGAGGCGGTCGGCGAACTAGGGGGCGCGAAGGGTAGAGCGGGACATGGTGGGGTGGTCTCCGTCCCGGGGAACGATGAAGGTCAGGCTCGGGGATTGGGGCTGGGAGGAGCGACTGGGCCCCAGCCTGTTCGGAGGTGGGGAGCCTCAGGCCAAACTTTCTGAAGTTGGGAGGGGGCGGGGGTGTACGCGCTGTGGGCGGAGGAGTGGGGGCCGAGGGACCCGGGGCATCCCTGTTGAGCTGCGCCTGAGGAGTAGCGACTGGTGGTGAAGTGGAGCTCAAGGGGTGGAATTATGGCCTGTGACAAAGTGTATACAAGGGAATAGAGTGAACAGGAGTGACCCCAAGGGAAAAAACTGAAGTGTTCTCAAGGCGTGGCTTTCTCAGCCAGGAAGAACCCGAGTGGATCTTCAGGAGGGGATGGGAATGGAAGGTGAACTGTTGAGTTGGCCTCAGGACATCAAAGGAGGAGGGAGCCATCTCTGGCTCTGGGGTAATGGAGGAGCAGCTGTGAGCTCCAGACCCTGACCCCAGGGGTTTTCTTTCTCTTCACTGGTGCTTTCAGTTGCAGGCTCAGACACACCCTCCTGGTAGTGTGGTTAGGAGGGGTCCAGTGGGGTCTAAGTCTGTTCAGGAAAGGTGGGGAGAATTAGTCAAATCAAAGCCCTAAACCGTGGCCAGAGATCAGGGGTTCTTGCTTTTGGCCCCCTTGTCCCTGTCTCTCCAAGGCTTTGGGAGAGAGGCTCTCTTGTCACATCCTTTGGGCTTTACCTGGTAGGGTGAAGGCATGGAGCCAAGAAGCCTTCCCTTCCCTCACTTGCCCCAAAGTCTTGGTGTAGAGACCAGGAGAAGAGCTGCTCTTCCAGTGTCGGGGAGAATGGAGATGCTGAGGGGGTGGGGAGAGAAGAGACTTGGGACCATGACTCCAAAGGGAGCTGAGGATCGTCATGGAGAAGTTGGCTCTGTGACTTATGTAGGAAGTGAGCTTGTTCTTTGGGCAGCTGGGACATCTCAGCTGGGGTGGGCCACAGAAGAGCCCTCTGACTCCAGTCTGTGTGAGGGATCGGCTGGTGAGGACTCTGGGGAAGAACGAGTCAGAGAATCTGAGTCTTCTCCTAAGTACATGGCCCAGTGGCTGGTGGTTTGAATGGGTTGAGCCCCTGCTGCTCTGCCCACAGCCAGGGGTGAAGAACCAGAGAGAGGTGAGGGGATTTAGGGTCTTCCCCACCCATCTGGCTGAAGAGAGGGGAGAGAATTTGGAATCTTTCCACACCCAAACACACACACACACACACACACACACACACACACACACACACACACACACACACACACACACACCTGGCTGAAGCTGAGAAAGGAATCCTAGACCGGAATGGAGCTAGGTTCCTAGCGGCTAAAATGTGGAGTTCTGTCAGTCACCTTACCAGAGTGCAGTTGTGAAGCAGCACAGTGTAGTGCTTGCGGAGGTTCGCACACAAGTGAGACCACTCTCTTCGAGGCCTTGTCCTACTGCCTGGCCCTGTTATAAAGCTCACCACCTCCAGTCACCTCTCCCTTTTGGGGCAGTAGTAGCACTGATTTTGTCGGATGAAACAGTACTTGTGAACACTTGCAGGAATTCTCCATACCCACTAAGCTGTCAGGGCATAACACATTGTCTTGGTCGTGCACGGTCATGCACGGTCGTGCACCCTGGGACATACATTCATTCAGTCAATCAGTCAGCACACGGCTAAGTTCTTGCCTTTCAGGCACTGAGCTCGGATTGGGAATACAGAAATAAAGAAGAGATGAGGTCCTGGCCTACAGGGCAGACAGTCTGCTGGGAGAGACAGACAGAGAAAGAAAGCTAGAATAACAAGGGGGCCGGCTCAGAGCAGGAGGCTGGGAAAGGCTTCCTTCAGGAAGAGGTGGGCAGGAGTGTTTGAGCAGAAGGTTCTCAGGAGAGTGGGCTGAGCTGGGGATAGAGGGTGAGGCACTCTCCCCAGCGATGCCTCCATCCTGTATGGTCAAGAGACCACAGTAAGGGACTTGAGCGGGTTTTATTATAAGTGCAGTGGGAAAGCTCCCCAGCAGGAGCCAATGTGCATTTAAGGAAAGCACTTTGGCCTGTGGAGGGGTGAGAGTGGATACCTGCGATGATCACTAACCCCCAAAGAGCCACTTGATGGTATTCAGAGCTCTCTCAAACAGCTTTTCACCGATTGTTTTGAATGCAATCTAAAAAGTCCAGGGTGGGGGTGGTGGGGCGGGGTGTGTGTGCAAGCAATTCTTGTGTTCACTGTCTTCATGGCTCAGTGAGGATTCAAGGATTCTCAGACTCAGAAAGTGGCAGAGGACTTTATGTGTTTCCTTGCCAGGGAGGAGGGGGCCTCTGAGGCTAGAATTCATCCAGCCAGAGGACCACCCTGATCTCAGAGGCCATTAAGGGCAGCCTGTCAAGAGACATAGCCTGAGGCTCTGGGACCTTCCTGAGAGGGGTTGTGGGGAAGGGGCTGGCTGCCCATCAGGGCCTTTCTGTTTCCTCAATGCTGCTGTCTGGTCCCTAGCCTCCTCTGGGATTGTCCTTCTCAGGGTCAGCCAGCTCCCTGCTGCAGTGCGGGGCACCAACGTGGCTATTCCCTCCCACATCCTGTGCCCCACCACAGCCAGCCTGGCTCTGTGCCCTCTTGCCCTACAGTCCTGACCAGCTTCCTGATACACTGGTATAGGCTTTGAGCCCTAGAACTCAAACCTCTTTGCCATCAGTACCCTCCTAGTCTTGGGAATGTCTTCCTACGCTTGCTGTGGACTGGGTCACATGCCACTGCTCTGTAGGTTGGCCAGCCGAGGGTGCCCTCCCCAACATGGGCATGGAACAGAGTCTCCTGACTACTCTCCAGTGTCTCAGATAAGGAAGGACACCCCTACTCTTATTGGCTACCCTCAGAAGACATCAGAGAGCCATCTGGGTGCTGAACAAGGAGCCTGTGTACTGAGGAGAAGGATAGGGCTATTGACTGAAGGTGACTCCCGCATTCCCCCCATGTTCCTATGGAAAAGGCAGGGGGAGCCTAACACTGGACCTCACTGGGAGTCCACCATGTTTGACAGCCTGAATCTTAGCCTCACGTTGACTATTTTCCTTGGATAATGAAAAGGACGGCAACCTTTGTGAACACCATGCTTACACCAAGACATTCATTGGAACAGTCATTCATTGGAAGTTAGTCAACTTGAGTGTTTATTTGTGACACACTTCTGGACTCGAGCAAACTAACTAAGCCCCCTGGGGTTGTTTACAGCCATGTGAGGGACAGACAAAAGGGCATGAAATCAATAATGTTAGGATGGCGGAAGAGACCATCACATTTTTTAAGAGAATTTTTTATCGTTGCTTTATGTGTGTGTATATGTACATGTATGTGTACATGTATGTGTGTGGGTGCACTTGTGCCTTGGCATACATATGGAGGTCAGAGGGTAGTTTGTGGGAGTTATTTCTCTCCTTTGTTGGGAGCCCTAGAGATCAAATGCAGGTTGTCAGACTTGGCCGTAGGTGGATTTACCTGTTGGGCCTTCTTGTTGGCCCAAGAGCATCATATTTCGGTGGGGAAAGTAAAACAGGATGGGGAAGGGCCAGAGTTTTCAGGGCAGGCCTTGCCGAGAAACACCACCTGAGCAAAGAATTGAAGAGGCAAGGGATGAGCTTTGAGGTGTCCCAGGAGGGAAAGCACAGCCAGTTCTGAACTTGAGCCAGGCATGTAGATGGAGCGGAAAGGCACCGCATAGGCCATGGCCACACGGTAAAGACGAGGCAAAGGGATCCATGGGGAGTGGAGAAGGAGGCCTAAGAGGAGGGGCCACTGGCTAGGTCTGGTCATGGGGATGTAAGTTCTAAAAGGAGGGGTCGGAGAGATGGCTCAGCAGTTAAGAACACCTGGCTGCTTCCAGAGGTCTGGGGTTCAATTCCCAGCAACCACAATGGCAGCTCACAGCTGAGTGTATCTCCAGTCCCAGGGGAATCTGATGTCCGCTCCTGGTCTCCGCTATGCATTGTACATATGTGGTGCACAGACATACATGCAGGCAAAACATGCATGAACATAAAATAACAATAAACGAGGTATTTAAAGTCGTTCTGAAAGGAACTCTGGTGGCTGTGATGAGAAGAGACGGAAAGGGACAAGAACATAAAAGCCAAGGGCGTCAGGGGATCCAGGCTGAGGGCAGTGGGGAGAGAGTGGAACTCTGTATTTTCGTGTATTTATCATGGCTTGGATGTGGAGTATAAGGAGAAGTTGGCTGCAGGCTGGGGCTCAGTAGTGGAGCGCTTATGGGCTCTTCTTCTCAGGGCCACCTGTCTCCTCCGAAGGAAAAATCAGAATCCCAGTGCGTTTGGCTTGAGTCAACAAAAGGTTGCCATTTACTGAGATGTGAAGACTGGAGGAGTGGTAGGGGTGGGAAGGGTAGTGGTAGCCCTTTGCACTTGGAGTTCTGAAGTCTTTAAGGTCCCAAGGGATGGCCAGCAGGTTGCTTGTCCCATGCCTGAAGGTGCAAGGGAGCTTTCCAGATCAGCAGTGTAAGTCTGGGCTGTGAATCATGGAGGGGTAGTGTGCAGAAAGTGAGACTGGATGAACCTAGCAGGGTGTGGGGCTGGAGTGTAAGGCCAGGCCCCAGCATCTGCCCTGGGAGGCAGGAGGCTGATGAGTGCCAGCAGATGGGGCGGACCCGGGTACCTTCTGCAAGCCAGGCAGGAAGGGTGCGTATAGAGAGGTTGCATCACTCGAGGAAGGCCTGTGTCTGTTGGTGTTGGCAGGAAGAACAAGGGCAAGAGTTCTGGCAGAGAGGCAGCACAGTGACAGGGGATGGCGAAAGGGAAAGGGGCAACCAGGGAGGTGGCCTCTCTGGTTACAGTCTCACAGTCAATGTCCCATTTGAGGCTTGCCGCTCTCACAGCTGGGGGACTATGCCCACAGATGGTCAGTGAGTGGCTGCCGGTGAGGTAGCAGAGCTGGTCAGAGCACTCAGAGAACACCCCTTGCCTCTTTCCCTTCACACGCACAGGCATCAATCCCATGTCCCCTCATGTGCCAGCTACTCATGCTGTTATATCCCGAGGAGATGGTCTGACATGGCTTTTCAGTTCACTGCCTTCTTCAGGAACATCCAGAGTCTCAGAGCTCAGTGTACCCCGCTTTGGGGCAAACAAAATGACTGTCTACCAGGGAACTCGAGCTAAGCAGGGAATATGGAGGAGGGTAAGGAGCTAGACAGGTCATTTGGGGCAGCAGGGAACATGGAGGATTTCTGGGTTCCGTTGAGAGATACTGTCACACATGCAGAGGTTGGCAGCCCCCCAGCTGTGGACCTACAGCCAGACCCCAGGTTTCTAGCCAGGGATTGATTGCTGTAGTGATGCCTGACCAAGGCAGTCCTGGTGAGGAGAGCCCATTGAGTTGGCCACACATCTGCTTTCTGGAGCTGTGGAGCCTCCTACCCCTCTTTGAGCTTATCAGATTGTCTTTTTGCCTGAAGACTTCCTCTGCCAGCTTCTCCCCTTATTATTCTCAGGGTACTTTCAGCAAAACACCATGCCTCAGCTTCCTGGGAGACCTAGCCATTATTAGGGTCTCGGGTTTCATTTCTACTCCTTCCTCCTGAGCTGCTTCCCTGGTGTAGCCTCAGTATTCTTACATGAAAGGCTTTAGTGCAAACATCTAAATGCTATAAATGCAGGTGGAGGTTAATGCTGTGTCCTCCCAGCCAGCCCCTTGTAGGAGGCTTGGTTGGGTTTCATCGAGTGTGCTCCTGGGTCCTCTGCAAGGTCCATCTACTCTTCTCTTAGGGAAAGCACAGCCCTGTGTTTTAAAACATGGTGAGCAAGAAAGTGGTAGGAGCCCGGAGCAGGGAACCGAAGTACAGAGCCATGTGGTCTGAAATCTGGAGGGACATGTGAGGTGCCATGGGGTGAGATGGAGAGGAGGAGCTTCCTCAGCCAGCTGGCCCTGGCATGTCTCTGTGCAGTTATTGAGTGAGCCGGACTTCTCTAGGTAAAGGGTAGAAAGGAGCTCCCAGAGTTCAAGGTAACTTGGCCAAGATGGAACTTGAGCTAGGGAAAGAGGTGACTGACTGTGATCTGCTTGTCTTTTACAGAAAGGAAGGCAGAGAAAGCCACGGCCGCTAGACCCTGGCGAGGGTTCCAAGGACACCGACAGCTCTGCGGGGCGTAGGGGCAGTGCTGGGAGAAGGCACGGACGGTGGCGGGGCCGCGCCGAGAGCCCAGGTGTGCCTGTGGCCAAGGTGGTGCGGGCAGTAACCAGTCGGCAGAGAGCCAGCCGACGGGTGCCCCCTGCCCCACCTCCAGAGGCACCAGGCCGCCAGAACCTGAGTGGAGCAGCAGCCGGGGAAGCACTGATAGGTGCCGCCGGCTTCCCACAACATGGAGACACAGGGAGTGTGGAGGGTGCCCCTCAGCCCACGGATAACAGCTTCACTCCGAAGTGTGAGATTGTGGGCAAGGACGCACTGTCAGCACTGGCCCGGGCCAGCACCAAGCATTGTCAACAAGAGATCGCTAATGTAGTGTGCCTGCACCAAGCTGGGAACCTAATGCCCAAGTCTGTGCCCCGGCACTGCCAGCTGGCTGGTAAGGGACTAGGGTACTCAGGCCCTTTCCAGGAATGGATGGGAGGTAATGTGGCCCAGATCTTCATGCTCCTTTCCCGGAAGGAAGGTCCTCCTTGTCCAAAGCTGTGTTATATGTACCGGTTGGCAGAGGAGGAGCTGGGACTGGGCTCTGAGTCTAGACTCCTATTAGGAGGCAAGCAGGATCCTTTCTTCTTCTCACTTAGTGCCCCTGTCCTCCCCTCAGGCAAGGTGAGCCCTGGCATCCAGTGGGAAGAGGTCCGGGCCCAGCAGCCTGTGAGTGGCCCTCCGGTACGCATCGCCTACATGCTGGTGGTTCACGGCCGCGCTGTGCGTCAGCTGAAGCGGCTTCTGAAGGCCGTCTACCACGAGGAGCACTTCTTTTATATTCATGTAGACAAGGTACTGTGAGCTGGGGAGACCTACGGCTCCGGGTAGACAGAGCAGAGACTCTGACGGTTGTAGGCAGGTAGCCTAGAATGTTGCCTAGATACCTAGAGCAAGGCAGGATGAGGTCCAGCATGGTCAAGCAGAGGATGGCATGGCCTATCAGGGGCTGGAGTCCTGCCACTTGTATCTCCCTTCTGTGTCTCCTGTGTTCAGCCCTTACATGGGGGGAAGGGGGACTGTAACCATGGTGCCCAGCCATCTACAGAGCATCCCTTCTCCCTTAGCGTTCCAACTACCTGTACCGGGAGGTGGTAGAGCTGGCCCAGCACTACGACAATGTACGGGTAACACCTTGGCGCATGGTCACCATCTGGGGTGGGGCTAGCCTTCTGAGGATGTACCTGCGGAGCATGAAGGACCTTCTGGAGATTCCTGGCTGGACCTGGGACTTCTTCATCAACCTGAGCGCTACTGACTATCCAACCAGGTGTGAGGATGGGTGGGAATGGAGTCCCATCTGTGACATCTGGGTTGGTGGGTCCATTCTGCCTGCCAAGTGTCAGTGTCATTCTAAGGTCTCCACAGCCCAGATATGGTCTCTTGGCCTCAGGCATGAGTTGGTAAAGGGTGGTCTGATGACTGGGAAAAAGAAATGGGTTGGGGGATAAGGGGGGCTAGAGAGATGGCTCAGTGGTTAAGAGCACTGGCTGCTCTTCCAGAGGTCCTGAGTTCAATTCCCAGCACCCACATGATATTTCATAACTGTCTCTAACTCTAGTTCCAGGGGATCTGACACCCTCACCCAGACAGACATGTAGGCAAAATACCAATGCACATAAATAAAAATAAATGATTAAAAACAACAACAGCAAAGAAAAAAAAAAGGTAACAAGAAAGCAGGGATTGGGGATTTAGCTCAGCGGTAGAGCGCTTGCCTAGCAAGCGCAAGGCCCTGGGTTCTGTCCCCAGCTCCGAAAGAAAAAAGAAAAAAAAAAAAAAAGTAAAAAACAACAACAGTAGAAATGAGGAGGAAGAACCAGAGGCTTACGCTGGAGTAGTAGGTCAGTAGCACAGGTAGTGGAAGAATGCATCTTCTTTGGGCCCCTCAGGTACCATCACCCAAGAACATCGACAAGGGCCAGGCACATGGTCTAATAGTTTCTGCATGAAAGGAAGGTCTAAGAAGCGAAGGTCATTCGTGCTAGAGGGCATCTGCTCTGGGACAGGCCTGAGCACCTACTGTACACATCCCTTTCCCTCCTCACCAGGACGAATGAGGAGCTGGTAGCGTTCTTATCCAAGAACCGGGACAAGAATTTCCTCAAGTCCCACGGGCGAGACAATTCCAGGTGAGAGATGGGGAACGAGGCTCTGGTGTCTCGCACAGTGCCTCCCACACAGGGGCACCCGGTGGCCCCAGCTTGGGTTATAAAACCCTTAAACCAACCATAGATGAAGGCATACTGGTTGCCAGGGAGAAAGAAGGCTCAGGCTCCATTCTGTGGGACCTTCCGTCATGGCCTTTCTGCCTCCCTCAGGTTCATCAAGAAGCAAGGCCTGGACCGGCTTTTCCATGAGTGTGATTCCCACATGTGGCGCCTGGGTGAACGGCAGATCCCGGCAGGCATCGTGGTGGATGGTGGCTCTGACTGGTTCGTGCTGACACGCAGCTTTGTGGAGTATGTGGTGTATACAGAGGATCCTCTGGTGGCCCAGCTTCGCCAGTTCTATACATACACGTTGCTTCCAGCCGAGGTAGGTGACCAGGGAGGCACAGATGCCAGGGAGGGCACTGCTTGAGTAGCCCGTGGTTCACCCTTCACCCTCTCCTGCCACCTGCAGTCCTTCTTCCACACAGTGCTGGAGAACAGCCCGGCCTGTGAGAGCCTAGTGGACAACAACCTGCGGGTTACCAACTGGAACCGGAAGCTGGGCTGCAAGTGCCAGTACAAACACATCGTGGACTGGTGTGGCTGCTCCCCCAACGACTTCAAGCCACAGGACTTCCTGCGGCTTCAGGTGCTCTCCATTGGCTCCAAGAAGCCTGCGCTCCAGCCGTTTTCCCACAAACTTTCAGGGTCAGAAAGGCAGGGTGGGTTCCTACCTGGAGCAGCCCCTGGTGTCTGGGCAGCAGCAGCGGGTGGCAAAGGCGAGGAGACCAGTCTAGACGGTGCTGAGAAGGGCAGCTTCTGCTGTGTTCTGGGGTCTGCAGGGCCCTTTATCTTCTTTGCCTCATCCTCCCCAGCAAGTCTCCAGACCCACCTTCTTTGCCCGGAAGTTCGAGTCGACTGTGAACCAGGAAGTCCTGGAAATTCTGGACTTCCACCTGTATGGCAGCTACCCACCCGGCACCCCAGCCCTCAAGGCCTACTGGGAGAACATCTACGACGTGGCCGATGGCCCTAGTGGACTCAGCGATGTCCTACTCACCGCTTACACAGCCTTTGCCCGTATCAGTCTGCGTCATGCTGCCACTGCTGTTTCCCCACTGGCCACTGCAGTCTGCAGGTAAGACTCCCCGCCTCTTCTGACATATGATAGGCTCTTAGAGAATGGTGCTTTAATGAGGGGGAGCAAATCAGAGACAGCCCCTACCCAGAGTGAATTCTCAGTCTAAGCCAGAAAAAAAAATTTTAGGGGGTGAAGAAGGCTAGAGCCAGGACCATGTGGGGTGTGAGACTTGGGGCCAAAGGAATGCCTGGGGCTCCCCAGCGCCCCTCCCTGGGACTCCAGGTGGTAGTGGGTGTGCTGATGGTATCTCCATTTCTCCCTGCCGAAACCTTTCTAGGTTTGAGCCCAGGGGGTTGCCGTCCAGCGTGCACCTGTATTTCTATGACGACCATTTCCAGGGCTACCTGGTGACGCAGGCAGTGCAGCCCTCAGCCCAGGGGCCAGCAGAGACACTTGAGATGTGGCTGATGCCCCAGAGGTTGCTGAAGCTGTTGGGGCACAGTGACCAGGCCAGCCGGCTCCAGAGTCTGGAGGTGGGACAGGTCCTCCCCCTTGCTTTCTCCTGACCCCCAGCAAGACGCAGGGAGTGGGAAGAGAGGGACAGACACCAAGGGAGGGGTAAGGACTCCATCAGACCTTTATGGGCTGGGCTCTCTGGGCTCTGCTTTGCCAGTAACAGCAACTTTGGCGATGTCGCCTTTGCTACCCTTGCGGGCACACACCGAGGGGCCCTTCCCGATATACAGGGAGTAGGCACGGAGCTGTCAGTTCTAATCTAAAGTGCAAAGATTGCTGGGGCTTGGATAGTCCAGTTGAGCTTGGGGTGTCCTTTCCTAGAGGTTCTGGCATTGTGGGGGGTGGTCTGCCTTTATGGGCCCCACCGTTACAGAACAGTTCAGGGGGCAGCCTGGACTAACCCTCAGAGCTGGGAGAGGCGTTTCAGTTCCAAGATAGGGAAACTGAGGCCCTGAAAGGAGCAGTGACTGACTCGAGGTTACCCCATGAGAGGCGGCCTCAGAGCAGAGAGAAGGACTTCTCCCGGCTTCTGCCCAGCTACCTCCCTCCCTACAGGTTGGCACTGAGTGGGACCCCAAAGAACGACTCTTCCGGAACTTTGGGGGCCTGTTGGGACCACTGGATGAACCTGTGGCCATGCAGCGCTGGGCCCGGGGCCCCAACCTCACAGCCACTGTGGTCTGGATTGACCCCACCTATGTTGTGGCCACATCCTATGACATCACGGTAGATGCGGACACTGAAGTCACGCAGTACAAGCCCCCACTGAGCCTGCCACTGCGGCCAGGAGCCTGGACTGTTCGATTGCTTCAGTTCTGGGAGCCCCTGGGTGAGACCCGCTTCCTCGTGCTGCCATTGACCTTCAACCGCAAACTACCTCTCAGGAAAGGTAAGGAGGAGCGCCCCAACAGTGCCCCGGGCCTGAATAGAGCGGGGTATTTCAGGGGGCTGACGCCAGGGCTGAGAGGGGAGAGGGGAGCCTGGGAGTGAGGCCAACTACAGTTTGAAATGTGGCTCTGCCCTATAACTGGGCCTTGAACTTGGGGCATCACTCAGCCTTTGCACTTGTCAAGTCAGGGCAGCCTAACTATGGGGACCCGTGGGTGACTGAGCAAAACCAGGAAAGGCCCAGGTCTCACTGGGGACCAGGGGTGCTGCATTCTTCTAAGGCATCTTGTCCTTTATCCTGTCCTGTCTCCTTACATACGCTCTCAGTACAACAGAGCCAGACTGGGGCCTCGAGACCCTCACGTCCCACGTAGCTCCGGATGTAGATTCACATGGCCCTCTGGTGATCTGGCTGAGGCTAAGGGGACCGACCGGCCATGGAGATGCCTGCAGGGGTTACCTCGATGGGATAAGTGCTGGCTAAGAGTGACGATGAGGTGTCCCATGGGTAGCTGTCCCTTTCCCCATGCACCCCTATCATGGTAGGGGAAGAAGGTAGGGAAGAGCAGAAGTAGCCCAAAGAGATAAGGATGAGGAGCAGGGCAGGCAAGCCACTTCCCCATCGGATGACGGAAACAGCAGTCTGGCTAGTCTGAGCAGACGCAGGCAGGCCTGGGACTAGACCGCAGAGGGCAAAGGTCACACACACATATTCTAAGCCAAGGGACAAGGTTGGCACATTCTGCAAGGATAGAGTGGAGCTGGCCAGCCCAGTGTAGAGAACAGGCTGCCAAGAGGTCTGGGAGCTGCCAGAGGTCAAGGGGTGTGGATGACACTACCAGAGGGTACCTTACTTTCTAAAGTACCTTGTTCACCACAATTCTAAGGTTTGGGGGGTGAGGGTGGGGAATTAGCCTGGGTTCTTCGCTCAGCTTAAAAAAAATCCTGAAGTTGGGAATTTAGGAATGATACTTTCTAATTCTGCTTGCTTATTTACTGAGACCGTCTTACGGTGGAGCCCAGGTTACCTACCTAAGACTCACTGTCTAGCCTATTCTAGCTTTGAACTCTCGGCAATCCTCTTGCCACCATCTCCAGTTTGTTAGAGTTACAGGTGTGAGTCACCACGCCAGCTACCGCTTGGGTTTTATACAACTGGTGATTTTATAGGCACAGAAAATTCCTTGGATTAGCCATAGTCAGCTCTGTGCGATGAGAACCCATGGTGAAGTTAGGGTGGGAACTGCTATGCCCAGCTATGCCCAGCCCTGACTCCTATAGACTGGTCCCCATGGGACTGAGGGACACACTTAACTGCTTGTTCTGTACCCCTAGATGATGCCAGCTGGCTGCATGCGGGACCACCCCACAACGAATACATGGAACAGAGTTTCCAGGGTCTAAGTGGCATCCTGAATCTGCCTCAGCCAGAGGCCGTGGAGGAGGCTGCCCGGCGGCACACAGAGCTCACGGGTCCTGCACTTGAGGCCTGGACGGATGGGGAACTGAGCAGTTTCTGGTCTGTTGCAGGATTGTGTGCCGTAGGGCCTTCTTCTTGTCCCTCCCTGGAGCTCTGCAGACTGACCAGCTGGAGCTCTCTGTCTCCTGACCCCAAGTCAGAGCTGGGGCCTGTCAAAGCTGACGGGCGACTCAGGTAGCAGGACCCCAGCCAGCACAACCCGGAGGAGCCGGGGAATTGCACCTTACAGACAATGAAGGGACGTCTCTCCCACAGACCAGAACCAGAGGCCCAGGCAGTATGCCCATTTGAGCCATCAGGACCCTATACTGAGGGCAGGGAAGGTGGGTGCAGTACTCCCTACTGCTGACGGATCTACAAGAGACCAGTGGTCCACCGGAACCATGAGGAGGCTCTTCCTCTGCTCCTCGCTAGTTTATACTTTTTTAATAATTAAAATGAGTGGCAGAGGGAGGAAGATGTGCAATAGGGCTCAGAGCCCCAGGATGTAGGCCATGGCCATGGGGAGCACCACGGAGAGTATCTGCTACTGCTCTGGGGAGGCATGGTCTGCCTCACCCTCCAGAGCCTCCGTCCCCAGCCTGGGCCTGAGCTGCTCACAGCTGAGGCTCTTAAGAGGCCCAGGGGCCTCCCAGGCTCTGAGGCCCGGAGGACAGGTGATCTAGGGGGGCTACTGTGGAGCTGGACTTTAGTGAGACAGCCTCTCCTCTGGTAGCCAGGGAGCCCTAGAACAGTGGTGGGGCTGTCTGTCAGGCTTTCCTAGGAAATGGACGACATCAGGCCCTGCTGAGATCCATGAAGTTTCCCCACTGGAGGAGGGAGCCCCACTGGCAGCACAGGAAGACTGTCAGAGCGCTCAGAAGAGTCGCGTTGTGCCTGAAGCTCAGTGTGAAGTCTGAAATATGCAACAGAGGAAATATATCTCTATCTCTCCAAGCTGAATGTCCTCGTTTGCTTTCTACTGTTATGATAAAAACCGTGACTAAAAGCACGAGCAGGAAAGGGTCTTTACATCTTACAGCCTATGGTCCATCATAAAGGGAGGCCAGGGCAGGGACTTGGGAGGCAGGCACTGAACACAGGCCATGGTTAATGCTTTTGGCTTGCTCCCCAGGCTCATGTTGTGGGACCCTCCCACAACAATCATTAGTGGAGGCGTTTTCTCAACTGAGGTACCTTCCCAGATGATCCTGGCTTGGGTCAAGTTGACAGACTAGGCAGCGAACTGAGGTCCCCGAGGTCCCATGTTTTCTACTGTATGTGAGGGAGCTATGGCTGACCCCTGGATTTCTAGAAGTCAGCAGGTTCTGATAGGCTTGAAATAGTAGCAGTCCCTGTAGCAGTAACTGTTGAAAATCCAACCAGAAGCCAGAGAGATTCCTAGTACAGCCCTCTTTCTGCAAGGGGGTAGGTTGGGGGTTGGGAGGCTTAAAATCCTTGTTGCTATCCAACAGGCCAGCATTAGTGGTGGTTAGTTCTAAAAAGCCCCACCTTGAACTCTGCTGCCACCACTGGGCCAGACTGCAAAAAAATGATAGCTTAGGGGCCTTAGGCATTACCGAGGCCTATCGCCATCTTTCTTGCTACCTAAGCCTTGCCTTTGTAGCCTGCTCAGGAATAGAGGTTGTTGTGGTTATGGCCTACCGGTCAGTTCTGTAGCCTTCCCTTTGTGACCAGAGCAGGGATTGAGTCAGTGCCCTAGTACCTGAGTGAATGGTGTCTAAGTCACTCTCCTGCCTTACCTTTCTCAGGCTCTCTGCCTTCCCATCTGATTCTCCCACTATAAGGACTCAGTATTAGTTCTTCATGCCTTACATAATGTGGGAGTAGGATTGAGGATTTCTTGGACCTCTAAAACCATGCCATTGGCTGCCACACTGGGCAAAGCTCAGTTTAGCTCAGGGAGTTAAGTTGGCTGATTGCTGCCCAAGGTGCAGCATTTTCCCAGTTGCTGGGAGGGCACTCCTGACCACCAACAAACAGCACTAGGGTGGGTGGTTTGCAGCCTTGGAGGGTGGAACTTAAAATCTTCAGGTAGCAAGTCTGGACTGAGAGCTGGGCAATGAGCCCTAGGGTCAAAGCTCCTGATGGTGGGGCACTCTTCAGAAGGTGGAGGCCTCCAGAGCCATTCTGTAACTCTACTCTGCTGTTCTCACAGGTTATGGCTGGCCAGTCAGGAAGTGCTAAGGGAAGGAGTAGTGTTTTGTAGGAGTAGAGAGTGGTGTTTTGTCCAGAGAAAATGGCTGCTTTCTCTGACCCCCACTTTAATGAATATTTGATGCTAGCTCTCCAGGTTGTGAGGGGGTTTTTTTTGTTTGTTTGTTTTATTGATTTAGGTTTTTTTGAGACCGTTTTTCTGTGTAGCCCTGTCCTGGAACTCACTCTGTAGACCAGGTTGACCTCAAACTTAAGAGACCTGACTGCCTCTGCCTCCCAACTGCTGGAATTTAGGTGTGCCCCACCACCAGCATTTTGTTTTAATTTACCAATACCCACTCTTAAGTCAGGTACAGAAAATTACCAACTGGATTCAGCAGATAAACTATAGGCAGTAAATCAAGCTGTCAAGTTAGAGGCCACACCCAGGATCAGTTAACCAGCCCATAGCACAGTAGTTCTGAGTTCTGAATTTTGTTTTTTAATGTACGTATTTAATGTATGTGTTGGGGGAGTGCACACACTAATGTGCACATATGCAAAGGCCAGAGGACCATGTCAGGATCCCATTTTATCAGTTTTTGCCTTATCCTTTAAGATCTCTTATTGAACATGGAGTTGTGAGTTTTTAAGCTGAACCGGCTAGCCTGAAAACCTCAGGGAGCCTCTGTCTCTGCCTCCTAGCACTGGGGCTACAGCTGCTCTTGGTTTTTGTTTTTGTTTGTTTGCATAGGTGCTGACCAAATGGCCCCATCTTCTGGCTAACAGAGGCAGCTGTTCCTTAGGGAAGGGGCCTTTGAGATCTGCTGAGCCCAGGTTCCCTCCAGCTCAGAGCAACAATAGGAAGAGTTTATAGCATCCTGACCAGGCCCCTCCCTCACCATTGGTAAACAAACTGCAGAGAACCCTCAGTGAAGACAAATGTCTCTCCCTAGCTCCAGGGAGGAAAGCCAGAGCCGGTTTCTGTGGACAGGAGGGGGCAACTCCAGCACTGCCAGGCCTCTCCTCAGGGACAAGGCACCACACAGCAGCTATGTAGGAAGCAAAATAAATTTGAGCTGCAGCCCTAGGCTCTCAACTCCCAACTCTGGGCACCTGAGGATGGAGAGGTGAGGACAGAAAATGCTATTCAGACTGACCTTCCAAAGGCCCTCAGAGCTGACAGGGGCAGATGGAGCCAGTGTCCAGAAAGGAACACACTCTCTTCCTCACCTAAGCGCTCCCAGACATGCTGAGGGCCTGGACATAGAAACAGGAGTGAACAGATGGACAGTGGGATGAAGTGTTAGGACTCTGCTCCCTTGTAGGCTAACCCTGTTCCCCAGGCTTGCGTTGGATCCTAAGGCTTAGCTCCTCCCCATCTCTGTACTGTGGGCCGCCTAGAGGTTCATGAGGGAAAAGAGCAGACATGCAAATGAGGATCCCTGTGCTGCCTCCCGTACTGGGGGATGAAGTATGTGCTAACATCCTGCAGCCAGCCAAGGGGTCTGATGTGGCTAGAACGCAGTGGAGGGAAAGCTGTCAGAAGCTTGCAGGAGCAGGAGCATGGTACCTTGGATAGACCCATCAGTAAGAGCAAGGGGAGCTGGGGAACAGTGGTGCATGACTTCCTGCTTCCTCTGCTTTTCTTGGTCATAATGGTGTCCCCAGAGGTAGCCTGTATGAGGCTGCCCAGGACGCACCAGTAAACCCTGTGACAGTCAGCTTGTGTGCCCAACTGTTGAACAAAGCAACAGTGGCATATTTCCCCAGCTGACTGCATAGTGCTTGGGCCCTGAACCATCCAGCCTATCCAGCCCTCTAGGCCTTGGGTACCCTGCAGAACACAGTTTTTCCCATATCACTCTTATAGGTGTCTGCTCAGTGCCCATTGGGTAGGACAAGGAAAAGGCTACCAAGCCCCTAGGTACTTGAGAGCCCCACTTTGCCCCTGTGGACAGACCCCAGGTCAGGAAAGCCTAAAAGGGACAGGCAATGGGTGACCCTGAAGCAGCAGTGTAAAGACTATGTGTATACATGGGAATGGGGGAGAAGAGAGGGCTAAAACCTTTGCCCTCTAATTCTTTCAACTGCCACCAAGCTGAGTCCTCAAGGACACTGCTGCACTTCTACCCCACCATGGCTTGCTTACCTCTCAGGAAGCAGCTACCTATCGTGTCCCTCGTCTCCCCCCCCCCCCATTTAAAGATTTATTTTATGTATGTCACTGTCTTCTAACACACCAGAAGAGGGCATCAGATCTCATTACAGATGGTTGTGAGCCACCGTGTGGTTAATGGGAATTGAACTCAGGACCTCTGGAAGAGCAGTCAGTGCTCTTAACCACTGAGCCATCTCTCCAGCCTCCCTCCCCCTTTCCATCTCTTAAGTGACCTGGAAATGACAGCTTGAATCTCTTAAGGAAGGCATAACTGGCTTCCCACCCCTACTCCTCTAGCCCAGCTGACCTCAGTACCTGCAACTTTATACACAACACCAAAGTGAGTCCCTCCAGACCCCAGGCCACCTGTGTCCAGGATCTGCAGGATGTAGGGAGTCTGGGATTTCCTGAAACTATCAGACAACAAGGTCAAAGCAGATCTCCAGAACATCTCTGGACTACAGCCGCTACCACTATCTCCAGCTGCCAAAGTGACCGTTCTACCTGTTGTGCTTCCCTTCCTGGTCTCTATTCTAGAAGCCAGACCTCTGAGGTCTGGGCTGACAGGAGAGGCCTGCCTGGGCCCTCAACAAGCACCCCAAAACCAGACTCTTTGCTGCCGTTTCTAGCTTGAAATACATCAAGAACCAGAAGATAATGTGGGCTCGGTATGTTTAGTGGGCTAGAAGAAGCTGCGTGCCACTACCTGGCATCAGCACGGGAAGGATCCTTGTCTTCCAGGCAAGAGACACATGGCTGAGCCCACTGTCCCACAAGCTTTGCTCTGCACTGCAGAGGCAGTGTAGCAGAGAGCTACACTGTAGCCATCTCTGGAGCTGGTTCCCTTTATCTATGGCCGCAGGTGAACCACATGGCCAGTTGCTTCCTCTCCTCCCCCACCTCCAGGGTCCTGCCCCTGCCCCTGCCCCTGCCCCTGCCCCTGCCCCTTCCCCTGCCCCTGCCCCTGCCCCTGCCCCTGGACAGCTCAGGGACCCAAGGAGGAAGCAGCAGTGACTATCTAGGGTTCTCAACCTTCTTAATGCTGGGATCTTATAATACTGTTCCTCATGTTCCAGTGATCCCCAACCATAAAATTATTTTTGTTGCTACTTCATAACTAATTTTGCTACTGGTATAAATCATAATGTAATTATCTGATATGCCTGACCATCTTAGGCTATCCCTGTAAAAGAGTCATTCAACTCCCAAAGGGGTTGTAACCTGCACATGAGAACCACTGCTCTAGAGTATAAACTCTCTTTGCCCCTCTAAGGGACAGTGCTAATAAAATCGTAAAACAAGGTCTCTTCCTCAGTTCCTTGCTCTGTTAGGTCTCTTCTTTTCCTTCTGTGCATATGAACAAACATAACTGGGAATCAGAGAAATAAGAAGCCCCATCAGGGTTTGCTCTGAAAGGGCAGACTCAGGATTCCTGCAGCTTTATTGACGCTCATGCCAGAGCTACCAAGAGGTTTCCAGCAGCCACAGCACAAAGGCTCCTGCAGAGTCCCCATCCAATAGGCCTCTTCTGTGGAGACCTTGTCCTCACCCTGACCCTTGACTTCCATCATCACTTGCTCCTGTGACCTGGGCTCCGGTCGCCCGCCATCCGATGGTCTCAACAGGACTTCAAAGCATGTCTACCAGTTTGAAGGTTCCCTCGGGTTTGGCAGGAACCACGTGGACAAAAGTCTTGTAGAGCACAGCACCCTTGGGCAGACTAGTGACCAGATTCACAGCCTCCGAGTTTTTGGGATTGGGCACGTAGACTTCTTTCGTGTAGCGAACTATCCCCTCCTCCAGGGCATACAGGCACTTGTTCTTCCCCAGTCCCACCTGCAACACACAGACCTGGTCAGCTGGAAGAAGACAAGTGGTCTGTCCCTAGGCCTTACGCCAGATTTCTCCTTCAGAGTAAACCTGGAGCAGAAGGGCAGGCTCTGAGAGGTCCCTCTCAGGTTTCTCTTTTCCACTGCTTGGCACTTCCTCGCCTCTGTTCCTTCACCAACTCCTTCAGAGGGGAGGGAAATGAAAAGAATCCTAGACTGTTAATAATGATGCCAAGAACACTTAGACACAGTGCCTACTCACAGTTAAGTTCTGAGTTAAGTCCTGTTTCATAGTTTACACAGAGAACTCATTTCTCTGTGCATTAGCTAGATATATTTCCTGCCCTATTTTTCAATGATAATATAGTTAAGTGTTTTAATACTTTTTAAGTATTTAAATAAATACTTTTAAAATTGCTTATACTTTTTGTTCTTTTACAACTTGAAATTAGATGCTTGTCAAAACTTGAGGGCAAGGAGAGATGACTCAGTGGCTAGAAAAACTTGCTGCTCTTACAGACGACTCGAAGTTGGGTTCCCAACATCCACATGGCAGCTCACAACTGCCAGTAACACCAGCTCCGGAACAACCCAACACTCTTTTTTTTTTAGAGAGAAGGCAAGCAAGCTATGTGTCATGGTACGTGCCTGCAACGTTTGCCAGGACTCGGAAAGGCGATCACTACAATTTTAAGACCAGCTTGGGACATGAAAGTTCCAGGCCAGCCAGAGGTACACAGAGACACCTTGTCTCTAAAACCAACGAACAAACAAACCAACAAACAATACTGTGTGGCAGTCTTGCACAACCAGTCCTGTACTGTTTGGTGTCTCTCTGGATTAAAAGCACGAGTTTGAAGCCAGCAGTGGTGGCACATCACTGTCATCCTGGCACTCAGGATGCTGTGGCAGGAGGATGGAGGGTTCAAAGCCAGCAAGGGGAACATAATGAAACCCTAAACAAACAACAAAATAATAGCATGGCTCAGATTCTAGCACTGCTAAATACTCTGTGATTTAGGCGAGTTACTTTCCGGTGTCTGCAAATTGGGAATAAACTCACTACTTCATAGGGCCATCTTAAGCATCATGAAGAACTTGGAGCATACTTAGCCAAATCGGCCTCCACTGTCAATGTTTTAGTAAAGAATTCACGTCCAGTCCCCCCCCCCCAGGGGGTGTTGCATGTTGAGGGGAATGTCTTATTATGTAGTTCTGGCTGGCCTTGAACTCAGATATTTGCCTGCCCGCCTCTGACTTTTGAGTGCTGGGTTGAAAGGCATGCACCACTCTGCTTGTCTTTGGTGTCTATGATTTTAATTTTATGTACATAGGTTTGGCCTGAATGCATGTCTGCACCACTTGCATGTTTGCTGCCATCAAAGACAGGAGAGGGCGTCAGATCCCTAGAACTGGAGTTACAGATGGCTGTGAATCAGGATGTGAGTGCTAGGAATTAAACCCAGGGCTCTTAACTGCTGAGCTGTCTCTGAGCCCCTTTGATTTTTTCTTTCTTTCCTTCCTTCCTTCTTTCCTTCCTTTCTTTCTATTGGTCTTTTGAGATAGGGTTTCTCTGTGTAGCCCTGGCTGTCCTGAAACTTGCTCTGTAGACCAGGTTGTTCAGAGATCTGCCTGCCTCTGCCTCCCCAAGTGCTGGGAGTAAAGGTGCGCCCCACCAGGCTCTTTTGATGTTGTTTTTAAGGAAGGAAAAGTATTCACTGAATCTGATTCTGGTTGAATAGAAATATTTCTTCCTTTAGAGTCATAAAGGGGGAAATGTCTATTAAAATTATAAATTGATTAAAAAAAACCCTGAAGACACATGTACCTGTAGAAGTACAGCCCTTTCAGAAGGTAACCGTATCTAAACCATATTATTTCTAGGTCCTCGGGCAGCTGCAAGTGCTCATATGTCATTTATTTAACTTTCTTTCATTTCCTATGGAAGAGAAAAATGAGACCCAGGGCACGCTATCTGATGGTAGGCAATCTCAGCTTTAACTGGGGGCCACTCCTCTCTGAGCCTCTGGCCTTTCAACCATAAAACAGAGATGACATCTGCCTCAAAGGGACAGGCTGAGGACACAAGACATGCACATGAAGAGGTTGCCTAGGAAAGACAAGAAATGGGGAGAGAGCACGGAGCAACTCACATGGGCGCCTGGGTGCCATCTGAACTGCCGCTGAGTGCCAAGGATGTTGCCGGCATGAACGTACTGACCTGAAAGAGAAGTCCAGTGAGCGGACTCCGTGACATAATCACAGAAGCCCAGCAAAGTGCTGAGAAGTTACGGCAGCCCACGGCCCCACCAACCCCCAAGCCTGCTCCTGGGTGGACCTCTAAGATGGTCCTACATACAGGGCCCCATCCAGCAGACGCTTTTTCAGTTGCATTGCCTAAGAAACTGCAACTCACTAAGGCCCCTGCTCCTCCCCAGAGCTCACCTACCCTTTAATGTGGGGACAAGTGCTACAGTGAAGGGCAGAGATGCGGGTCAGCGAGGCACCCGAGTAGCATTTTGGCTCTTCTAAGAGCAGGGCAGCACTGTAGGAAAACAGAATTGAAGGCCCACCCTCACCTTCCATTTTCTTGATGCCATAGTGTTTGCCTCGTGATTTGCCACCAAGGTTCTTAGAACTGCCACCTGTCTTCTTGGATGCGGATCTGACAGCAAGTGCTGTAGGTGCTGTGGGACTCAGCAGGGCTGTCAACACAGAGAAGGCAGAGACACTGTTCAGAGAGGCTCCCAAATTCGATGTGCTTTCTTTGCCTCTATGGACCATTTGCTAAGCCGAGAAGTAGCAAGGGAGATGAGAAAAATGAAGGATGTGTGAAAGGAACAGAAACGCTAAGAATGTGGTGTTGAGGGAATGCCTGGGCAGGCCGCAATTCCAGGGGGAATTGGTCCAGAGGTAAGCAGGGTACGGGGGTGGGGGGTTGTGACTGGTGGTGATGTGTGTATCAGGGAGAGCAGACAGTGAACATAAATAGGGGGAGAAAACAGCTTGTGCTCTGGCTCCTGACACATTCAGTCCAGCTGAGCAGAAACAGCACAGAAACAGATGACGTGGACACTAGACAGCTGCCTCCTTCAAAGATTCACTCTCCTGCCCAAGGGAAGGGCCAGACCACGAAACGTGCAGGGCTTCTCCTTCAGTCTCACTCTTAGCTATCCACTCACCCCCTGAACACCAGAAAACTGCACCAGAAGGGCAGCCCGTCAGAGGGTGGCTCCTGCAAGCTACTGGCCATTCCAGAACAGTCTTTTCTTCCCAGAGCCCATAAGCAGAGATGTTGCCTAAGATTAGCATTAATCTGACCTCTCCACTCATCACCACAAAGGACTCAACATTTACCTTAAAAGGATTAATAATGTGGGAGGCGTTCAAGGGAGTAGAGATGATCAAAATACACTGTATACATGAAATCAAATTCTCAAAAATTAAATAAAAATACTTTTGAAAGAACATTATCTTAAATGCATACTAATGGGGCCGGAGAGGTGGCTCAGAGGTTAGCAGCAGTGACTGCTTGCAGAGGACCTCAGTTCAGTTTCTAGCGCTTTTGTAGTGGTTCCCAGCCATCTCTAACTCCAGTTTCAGGGGACCCAAGGCCTTTTCTTACCTCTGCTGGTACCATGTGGTTTGCATATATACACACAGGCAAAACATTCATACACATAAAATAAAATTCAGACTAACATGGGCAGTTGGCTGTCTGTTTTAAGTTTCTAGGTATAGATATAGGATCTTGGGGTCTAGTATCAGCACAGTTAGAGAGGCTTTATGGGTGTTTGGGGCATACATTCACAGTATTGATTACCTTGGTCTCTCAAATTCCCATGAAAACAGAAAGTTTCTGGGATACAAGACTAGCGATAGGAACTCAGAGCAGGCCAGGCTGGGCATAGCAGCACATTCAAGCCTTTGATCCCAGCACTTGGGAGGCAGAGGCAGGCAGATCTCTATGAGATCACAACCAGTCTGGTCTACAGAATGAGTTCTAGGACAGCCAGGGCTACACAGTGAAACAGTGTCTACAAACAAACAAACATCATCAAAAAAGAGCTTACAGAGATATGTTCAATGTCCAGCAATGGAATAGAATTTTCCTAACCCTAATCCCCTCCCCCTCTCCTGTACCCCTCTCCTGTAGGCCTTAAACTTGCAATCCTCTGGCCTCTACCTCACATATAACCTGAGGTTACAGGCATGCACTTCCTGGCTTCATTCACCGACTTACTGGTGACTGATGTTTTGAAATAATGTTTTGTCTACATTATTTCATTCATAAATGCCTGCTTTTGTGAAAAACAAGAATCTACAGATTACTTCTCTCATTTTACAGACCAGTAAGACTTGTGGAATCTATCTTCAGAACAAACGGATGTCATTTTCACCCACTACCCTCCAAGCCCTCTACCATCACCACTAATATCTTGGCCAAATCATCCTACAGCAAGTGTTCCAGATGGTTTTCCATGTAGGTTATTTTATTTATTTATAGCTTTTGAGACTGTGACCCAGGCTGGCTTTGGACCTGATGCAATCCTCCTGCCTCAGACTCCTAAGTGCAGGGATTGCAGGCACCAGCATTCCCGGTCCCACCAGGTTTCATTCTCATTTATTTCTTTGCTCAGCCTGCCTCCTCTTGGTTTGCTCCTCAAAGTGTAAAACTGGATCAAGTCACTTTCTTGCCTTCTGTCTCCACGGGGTTGGTTGGGTCTGTCTCTTTTAGGTCTTAATTGTTATCTCTTGAAGAGCCATCCTTGATGCCCTAATCTAAGACTCTTCACAACACTATTTACGATTACAACTAAATTACTCACATGTTTACTGGCTGAACTTACAAGGCGTTAGAAATCATGTTTATGCTAACAGGGTCTCATCAGACCTAAAATACCAGCACGAAGACGGCAAACTTCACAGTGAGAACCTGTCTCAAAAGTGAGGATAGGAAAAAAAAAAGCCAAGTCCTGAATATCTGCTGAATGACTCGACTAAATTTTTTGAACTTAGTCTTCTTCATATACGAAGGGATCCACATAAACCCAGGGGCACAAGGTATCTGGAATAACTATCCACCAACAGGCATTCATTCTCAACTACCACCCTCTGCACAGCACCGCCCACCACGTGTCACGTGACCGGAGACAGTCCGCCTCCACGAGTCCCGAGTTCCACACTCCTTCCCTGTATGTAGAATTCACACGGGCTCCGGTTTCCATCTCCAGGACTCCCTGGTGTTTCGCCCCGCAACAGCCACAGTGCTGAGCTACCTGCTGCCCGCGTCCTCAGCGTAAGCGCCGCCGCCGACGCCATGTTTGCTTCACATTCACTTCCAGGCTGGGAAGTCTGTTTCCGCTACCGGGATAGATCTACTTCCGGGTCTTGCGTACAATTCAAAGAGTGGCGGGAGCAATTAACAGGTGAGTGCAGATCTCTCAGGGTTTATGGCTGGGACCTCCAGAGACTTTTGCAAAGAATCGTGGGCCTCAGAGTCGAGGCGTGTGGCCGGCACGGACATTTGTACCACTCCAGGAACCAAACGAAAGTCCCTAGGGAGGGACCAGGGTGATGCTCAGCCAGATTCTATGCCAAACTGGTTGTATAAGCACAATTTCATTTAATTCATTTAATTACAAACCTAAGTTATTTGTATTATGCTAAACTGAGATCCAGGAAGGCTGCAAGCATTCACAACCTACAGTCACTAATTATTTGTTGAATGAATGACTCTTGCGTGTAACCCAGTAACTTCAGTGCACACACAAGAGAACTGTGAAAACATAGTTATTCAGAATATTTGTATGTGAATATTTGTAGCAGCATTATTCACAATAGCCAAGAAAAAAAAAAAGCACGGTAACTGTCTATCAAGCAATAAATGTGAATATTATTCAGCTATTAAAAACGAGGCAGTACTGGTGCATAGTATGGCCACAGAAGGACCTTGAAAGCATGACGGTGAAAGACACCAGTCACCGAAGGCTCATACTGTGTGCTTTTTTTTTTTTTTTTTTTTTTTTTTTTTTTTTTTTTTCTCGGAGCTGGGACCTAACCTAGGGCCTTGCGCTTTAGGCAAGCGCTACCACTGAGCTAAATCCCCAACCCTACTGTGTGCTTTTGTGAAGTAAAGTACGTAAGCCCGTAGAGACAATGGATCTTGTTTTGTTTGTAGGCACTGGGAGAGGGAAAGAACTTTTTTTTAATTTTTAAATTTTTTTTAAAAAAGTTTTAAATGGTTATAGAATTACTTTTGCTTTTGAGAAGTCTGACTGTATCATGTAGGCTGGTCCTGAACTCAAAATACCTCCTCTATCTGCCTCCCAAAAGATGGGATTGCAGTTATGCACCAGCATGCCCAAATCATATCGGATTTCTTTTTGTGGTGCTGGAGACATTCTGGAATAAGATGATGGTAATGATTACACAACACAAATATGCCTAGCCCCATTAGTCTGAATGAATGATTTATTTATCTGTTATTTGTCATGCTGGGATTAAAACCCACACATGGCTCTACACATGCTAAGCAAGCACTCTGCCATTGCTACTCCCAACTCCTAGAGTACAATTTTAAGTAGTATACTCTATTTATGTGAGTTGTAAGGGCTTGGGGTTTTTCTGTTTTGCTTTGTTTTTTGTTTTGTTTTTTGGGTTTTTTTTTTTTTTTTTTGGCCTGTGTGAGCACATGTGTGCACATGGGTGTGTGCACAGGCATGCATTCCACAGTGTAGGTTCTAGGAATTGAAATCCATGCATCTTTGCTCACCAGGCCATCTTATTTACCTATGTTTTTATTTATTTTAAAATTTCATTTATTTTTATTTTTATATTGATGTGGAGGCCAGAGGAAGGTGTTGGATCTCCTGGAGCTGGGATTACAGTCAGTTGTGAGAAGTATCCAGGGTGAATGCTGGGAACTGCACCCGGACCTCTCTAAGAGCAGTATAAACTCAACTGCTAAGCTGGCTCTCCAGCACCGGCATGGGTTTTGTTTCTTATGTTTGTTTTTGGTTTAGAAAGATCTCCATGTTGGGGTGGGGGGCAGTGAGCTATGACCCAAGTGGTAAAAGTGCTTGCTGCCAAGCCTGATGACCTGGATTCAATCCCCAGGACTCACACCATGGAAGGAAAGGACCGACTCCCTGAAAGTAATCCTCTGATTGCCACATCTAGACTGGGGCATGTATATGCCCACACATATACAAATATTTTAATTTTTTTTTAATGATCACCATGTTAAATCAAAAATTATTGTGCACACTTGTTTTTAAAGATTTATTTATTTATCATTATATATAAGTACACTGTAGCTGTCTTCAGACACACCAGAAGAGGGCATCGGATCCCATTACAGATGGTTGTGAGCCACCATGTGGTTGCTGGGAATTGAACTCATGACCTCTGGAAGAGCAGCCGGGTGCTCTTAACCGCTGAGCCATCTCTCCAGCCCCCTGTGCACACTTGTGATTCCAGCGCGTGTCAGTGCAAGGCAGAGGGATCTGGAGCTCACACTCATCCTCAGCTGCGTGAGTTCAAAGCCAACCTGAGCTACAAGAAACTCTCAAAAAGACAAAACAGAAAGCTCTGTCAAATGCAGGGATCAGCAAAGAGAGAGTAATGGGTTTTTGTTAGGATTCCCATTAAAGTTTTCCAACAGTAACCATTTTGATTATAACTCTCCATGACCTGGAAAGGTTTTGAAGGAGAGATCCTATTAGTGTATCGGTGTGGCCATTTTGAGTCCCAGATTGAATGTGTTGGAGCATGTCCTATTTCTCTGATTCTCTGAGCACATTTATCTTCATAAGGCTTGTCTTTGCCAGCATGTCTAGTGGACCAGCGTGAATAGTCTCATGTATGCCTCATCTTTCCTTTAGGCCATTAAGTTGACAGCTCTAATGGGTTGATGGCGCTAAGAAGGTTATCCCTCTCTCTGCTGTCCACGGAGAGTGACTCTGAGGAACTGCCCACATTCGCCTTTCTGAAGAAGGAACCAGCTTCAACGGACAGCAATCCACCTCAGAGAGAGAAGAACATTGTTGTTGTCACCTCAGATATTGAGGCCTCCTGTCCTCCATCACCAGGTTTAAAAGACCCACCATGTGTCCCCAGTGCAGCGGAAGCTCCCACACAAGCAGGGCCAGTCAGAGTGCTGAGCAGTAGCAGTGAGGATGAAGATGGATTGGTCTCTCTGGCTGAGAGGATCACATGGAAGCTTTTGAGGAACAAACAGCTGAGCCCTGAGCGCTCTCGATCCCCACTTAAAACGGGTTCTGATCACCAAAAAAATGCAAGTGCACCATGTGACTGGAAAAGGCAACCGTGTCCAAAGATTCCTGATGTTCCTCTCCACAGTGCCCTAGAGAAGAGTCCAGCAAATGACAAAGACTCCCTCTTAGACAATCAGTGCCATCAACTTCCTGCCTACCAGGCTACAGGCAGGGAGTTGGCAGTCACCAAAACAAATCCTGACCTCCCTCTACCCAAGAAGAGAACCAAGCACATTCAGACAGCCCAGAGCAGAGGCCCTCAGGGATGCTGGCGGCCAAGACAGGCAAGCAGGAAGGAAAACACCCCAAGGCAGCAGGAAAGGAAAAAGAAGGCAGAGATGGTCAACAGGCTCAGAGCCCAGAGGCCAGAGGAATGCCTGAAGCACATCGTGGTGGTGCTGGATCCAGGTCCTCCCAGATTCCAGTTTCCCCTGAGCCCAGATGTCTGTCCTGGACTCCTCTGTGACCAGTCCTTTCCTATCTATTGCAGTCCTTTTACAGATGGAAGGTGGGGGCCAGCTCCTGGGAGCGCTGCAGGCCATGGAGTGCAGCTGTGTGATTGAAGCTCAGGTCGTACCTCAAAGTATCACTTGGAGGAGGAAGACAGAGCTGGAAGAGGTACGAGCGTCCGGCTGAAGGGTCTTCTTCCCCTTCACCCGTTAGCACTGCAGGATAAACTGCTGCCTTGCCCCTGGTTGAGAGTCAGTGGCATAGCTGTTACTGTCCCCAAGTCTGGAGGGATGTGGGTAGCAGAATCCAGAAGAAGAGTACAGACGAGGTCAACTTTAGAGAAGCTTTGGGCCATCCTAGAGTGATGTAGGTATATTGAACACCAAGTCACACAGTTACGGAAAATCCTGGAAAATATAAGCACTCTGAGTTCATTTTCTTTCTCTCCAGTTTACCACACAGGTTCCTAGCTGAGAGCCCAAGGGTCTGGGGCTCAAGTAATGTTTAGACATAGCCTAAATGGAATGGGACGGGAAGAGAATGAGTGTGAAGTCCCTAGTTCTCTTGATTGGGCTTTGGGGTGAGAGCAGCTGTGTTTGAATCCCTGCCCAAGGCTTGACTGCTGGACTGTGCCCTTTGTCACGTGTCTGTGTGCTTCAGTTGCCCGTTGCAGAATGAGGAAACTGGTAGCATCCCTTTCCCCCGCTGGAGGGCCTAAATGAGGCAATCTGGCCCCAGCATCTAGTAGGCTCACAGCATATATTCAGCCTCCAGCCTGAGTTCCCTATATTACTTTACTAATTGTTCCTCCATTCCTCCTCCTGTGAATCCAGCTACTCTACCACTCAAGAGTTTAGAAATGAAGCATTGAGATGTTTTCTGACTCTCTTAACTTTCTTAATAACAGGACAGTCACCCACACTATGGCTGGGCATAGTGGCACATGCCTTTAATCCCAGCACTTTGCAGGCAGAAGCAGGCGGATTGCTGTGAGTCTATGTAAACCAATGTGGTTTATATAGAGATCAGACTAGTGATCTCACTTCGTAGTAAGACCCTGTCTCAAAAACAAACAGCAAACCCTCTTATATTCATATAGCAGTTTATCTATGAAGACATCACACATTCTGTCACATTCCTGTCACAGCTGTCCTGAAGGCTGGAATCTCCGCACTTCACAGGGATAGAAAGGGACTTGGTTCAGGGTTACTGGTGGAACTTGACCCCAGAGCTCCTCCACCTGCACCCTGCTGTGTTAGTCTTGTGTAGGGTTGTAGGGACCATAAGAAAACTGCACAAGTCTTGCTCCCAGTAACTCCTCAGAACTCTGTTGCTATGGGGTGCTTGGCCCTGAAAGCATGCTGGCTGGCTTTAACTGAGCCTTCACTCTGACAGTTTTCTTTGTATCTTTTTCCCCTTGTTTGGGACAGATCCCAGGGCCTCATGTATGCTAGGCAAACCTATACCCAACACCATTCTTTTTTCTTTTCTTTCTTTTCCCTTTCTTTCTCTTTTTTTTCTTTCTTCCTGTTTGTTTGGGGGGGGGTGTTGTTTTTTAAATCTAAGACAGGGTCTCTCTATGTAACCCTGGCTGGACTCAAACTCAGAACCACCTGCCTCTGCCTCCCGAGTGCCTGGTAATCCATTCTTGTTCTTCTTTTTTTTTTTTCGGAGCTGGGGACCGAACCCAGGGCCTAGCAAGCGCTCTACCACTGAGCTAAATTCCCAACCCCTCTTGTTCTTATTTTTAATTTTATTATTTACTTATTTAATGAGATGGGGCTCTATGTAGCTCTGGCTTCACTGGAACTCACCATTTAGACCAGGCTGGCCTTGAATTTACAGATATCCACCTACCTGTGCCTCCTAAAAGCTAGATTAAAAGTGTGTGCCACCACTCCCAGCTTTTAAAAAAGAAAAGTATCACAGTTGTGTATAGATCAGTGGACAAGTTTGTGGTTTCTCCTTCCACCTTTATGTGAGGTCCAGGTGTTAAACTCTGGTCACCATTTTATGTGGAAAGTACTTTTAGCCACTGAGTTAACTTGCCCTTCCTGTTCCTAGTCTGCTCTGAGATGCAGTGAGTGGTGAGGGCTAGGATCACAGGTGGTTTTTCTTGCCACCATGACTTCATTCAAGAAGGATATTACATAGTCATTCTCGCAGAAGACACAGCCCACCCACAGGAATCACGCCTGCTGGTCTTGCTCTGCTGTGTTCTGGTCTTGGCAGGACGGAGATGACTGGGTGGAAGAGCCAACAATCCTGGTGTTGGTCCTCAAAGAGGTCTTCATGTCCATGGTCTACAACTCAAAGCAGGTGTGCGAGGTCAGGCATGGGATGGTGCCAGCCTCTACCCGAGGCGACAGTGTTAATGCCCCTTCTGCCACTTCATGCAGGGAAATCCTGGCAGCACTGAGAAAGGGAAGGAGACACTTCGGGGCTTTGTAACTGATGTCACAGCAAGGACAGGGAAAGCATTGTCACTGGTGATTGTGGACCAGGAGAAATGCCTCAGGTATGGATATGCCCTAAAGATTGAGGACCTAAAGGGACAGCTCATGGTTTCTCAAGGAGAGATAATTCGCCCTGGCTACAAGGCGTTCTGCAAAGTGGTGTCCCTGACAAGCCGTGAGATATGCTGGTCAATTGTCCTGCAATACTTCTGCCTGGGCTCGGTTTAGGGCTATCCTTCTGATTTCCCCCTGTGCGCTTAGGGCTCAGAATCCCCCGAAGAGAAGGAAATCAGGAATGGCAAATAAAAGGGCCAAAGAGAAGCATCAGCAGAGACGAGAGTCCAGCACAAGGCTCATGGTGTCCAGGGTAGACATGGAAGAGGTAAGAACTTCCTCAGGTGAGTGCTCACTGGGTATCTAGGTAGGTCTCCAGCCCAGACTGGATAGAAGGCTCACTAGCACTGTCTGCCTCGGACTGAGTAAGAAGCGGGATCATTGGAGCCCAGAGGTTGAGTGTAGCTTCAGTGAACATCAAGACAACTTCCAACAGTCCCTCCACTCTTCCAGTCCACTGTTGCCTTTGGGTTTCTAGGCATTGGTGGATCTGCAGCTATATACAGAAGCCCAGGCTCGGATCGTGCAGAGCTGGGGAGAGCTGGCCGACTTCGCCTGTGCATTTACAAAGGCTGTGGCTGAAGTGCCCTTCAAGTGAGTGACCTGCCAAGTCCCCTCTCCACACCAGGTCTTGCTTTTCCCTTGGTTCTTGCTGCCACGGAAAATTGCCTTTCTCCAAAACTC
The DNA here is from genome assembly GCF_011064425.1 of Rattus rattus. Taxonomy (NCBI): domain Eukaryota; kingdom Metazoa; phylum Chordata; class Mammalia; order Rodentia; family Muridae; genus Rattus; species Rattus rattus. Next base: position 50,901,952 of record NC_046162.1, read on the forward strand.
TGCCACCAGCCCAGTGTCTTTTGAGGCAGAAGCCAATCTTATGCTGGAGATTTAGAGCCTCAAATGTAGGGGGCTGGAGAGATGGCTCAGTGGCTAAGAACGCTTGCTGCTCTTGCATAGGACTCACTGTTCCCAGCACCCACATGGTGGTTCACAACTGTCTGTGACGCCATTTTTAAGGGATTTAACACCCTCTGCTGGCCTGTGAGGTCAGAAGTGATACACACACATATATGGAGGCAAACATTCATATACGTAACATTAAAATGAAAGTTTAAAAAAGGCCTCAATTCCAGCCCTTTATAAAAATATTCTCTTTAACTCAGATGCAAGTATATTCTATAAGTTGATGCTGTTACCAGGTCAAATCTCGAGTGAACCTAGTCAGAACTAAACCTCAAGTGAACCTAGTCAGAACTGAAAACTAAGGGACCTCAGAGGAAACCTGTCCAAGTGCTTTATTTTATATCAAGGGAACTAAGACCTGAGATTGAGTTGTTTTAAGCTCCCAGCAAGCAAGAATCTGAAATTGATTCCAAATTGTCTAATACCCAGTCTCCCATGCCTACTTCTAGGCAGTACAACACCATCTTAACAGGGACACACAGACAGACAGACAGACACACACACACAATGACATTGATACCTTCTCTAATAAAAAGGACTAGATGAAGGGACTGATTTAACTTTTTTGCATGTGTACGCATATCTGTGAGTCAGACAGTAACCCTGAGTGCAGGTCCTTAGCGGAGGACGCAGGGACTCCTTTGCCACTGCACAGGTAGGAATGATTTGCCTGAGCTTCCAGGGGTTGTCTCCACACCCATCTCACAGTAGGGCTAGTGTTAGAGATGCAGCAAGCACCTTACCCACTCACTTCTGCCCTCAGGCCCCAGATGCAACTTTATTTTCTTTTCATGTGTTTAGGTGTTTTGCCTGCGTGTGTCTGTGCACAATGTGTGTGCAGTGCCTGAGGGCAGAAAAGGGCATTGGATCCTCTGGAAATGGAGTCAGGCGGTAGTGAGTGCTGGAATGGAATCTGGTACTCTAGAAGAGCAGACGGGCCCTTAACTGCTGAGCCATCATCTCCCCAGCTCCACTAAATGCAATTTTAAATGGAACCTGAAACTAAAAACTGTGCTTGAGAACAGAGACTCAAACTGGCCCAATGTAACACTAAGTCAATCCCCAGGTTACTGCAGAACATTTTAGTTCCCAGTTAAAGGGACAAATAAGTAGGAGAGAGAAATTCAGGTCCCCCGTGGTGCCCTTGCAGGAAACTCCGGGATCAAGGCAGCTTCTCCTTCTTCCTGGAGAAAGACTGGGCTGGAGGGGTGAAAGTGGACCATGCTGGTAGAGGACTTGCACTGATCTGGAGGCGGCAGATTCAGCAGCTGAACCGAGTCAGCTCAGAAATGGCCAGCGCTATTGTGGATGCCTATCCTTCTCCACAGCTCTTGGTGCAGGTATGCTGCTCTCGGTGACCCAGCTCTCCAAGCACCCTTGGGGGAAGTTTTATTGAGGGGCCAAGAACATAGGTCAACAGTGTGGGTTGGCTGGCCTGAGAAAAGTTCTCCTGCCTCGACTTAACCTTGCTACCCTCCTATCCTGTATCTTTCTTCTATCTTTCATCTCCCATCCTAACCAAGGGATGGCCATGGATGGGTGGGATGATATTAAGAGGTCATTTATCACTTCCAGGCTTATCAGCGGTGTTTTTCTGAACAAGAACGCCAGAATTTGCTGGCTAACATACAGGTGCGACGTGGGGAAGGTGTGACAGCCACCTCCCGCCGTGTTGGGCCAGAATTATCCAGGCGGATCTACCTTCAAATGACCACAGTGCAACCAGATCTCATCTTAGACAGTGTTGACTGATATCCCATAGCAACAGGATGGAAGCTTCCCCAACCGTGGCGCCTGACAGCAGAGGGGTCAGAAGTACCTCCTAGTGCAATTAGGGAGCAAGTCTCCCATCTCTGGGAACAGAAGGCTGAGACACTCTAATCTACCTCCACCAGCAATTACTGCTTCTCTCCCAGCAAGCAAGATGCCATGGACAGCCACCCTACCCCGTCCCAGTGACCCTCACAGCACAAAGGAGAAAGGCAGACCACTCAGACACGGATTTAATAATTGTAGAAATCCAAAGAATAAGCATCAAATCTCGAAGTCAGAGTGAACTCTTGCCTGCGGGTTGGCTTGACTACGCCCAGCCACTGAGCTGCCTCAACCAGCCAGGGATCTATGAGGCTGACTTCTGTTTTCATGATGTCACCATATGTAGTATGTATTTTGTCTCAATAAAGCATTTGTACCGATGGCTCTGGAGCTTGGAGGAAGACTAAAGGAATGTGTAGTGATTCTGAGTAAGGTGTGGACCTACACGGCAGAACTATCTGGGGGAGGGAAAAACAAAGGCCTTTCTTCCCGTGTCAGGACAGTCTTGAGTGGCTGACCTAAGCACATGGGCCACTGGGGCTACACTGTCTGAACTCCGACAGGTCCTGCTCCTCTAGGGAGAGCTTGCAGTTGGGAGTTTTAGCAAATAAGCACCGAGACAGGTTTCCGATCCCTTCCTGCAGCTGTTGTGAAGAGACGGGGAAGCGGGGAGAATGCTTTCTGGTAGCAGCAGGGAGGTGGGTGCTGCTGCCCTGGTTTGTGCTAATGTTTACTTATGTATCACTTGCAGCGCCACCGTGTGACTTTGTTTCCCTTTGGCTCCCACTGTTCTATTCCTTCCCTTCTGTTACAGGTCCAGAAGCAACTCTGCACCTGCTTCTGTGAGATCAAGTTTCTAGGTTGCCTTTGAGGTATTTCATCATACCAAGTGCTAGTAGGACAGTCACAGTGCCGCTGCAGAGATCTGCCCCTGTGCTTCCAGGCCATCAGGGAGTTAATGCTCTAAAAGGGAGGCAAGGAGCCCAGCCTGCTGCCATTTTGTGGAAGCCATTTAAGCTGAGGCAAAATTCCACAGGATTAGTTTCCCAGGACCCTGATGGTATGAGATCTATTTGTGGGTGGTAAGACCGTCTATTATGAAAGATTCACTTTAGCTAAGACAACTCTGGTGTGAGTTCATCCCCTTGAGTATTATAAAGGAGGCCAAATGACATAAAGAAAAGGAAGAAAACTGGAGTGAAAGCTGGGTTGTGCCTTGGACTAGCTTGAACACTGTAGGCAAGTAAGTCATGGACGGCACCTCCTGCCTCAAAGTGTTACACTGGACCAATGGCAGTGAACATGTGTTCATAGCCAGACATTTTGGACATTGCTAAAATGCTTGACTGTCTGAGATCTTTAAGGAAATGTATTACTTTACCCTCCCAGCTTAGGCTGAATTTACCCAAGTATTCCTAGTCCCCTAGTCCCAGTAACACACTGCCCTCCAATCTGTCCTGGTTACCCAGGGAGGAATGAAAGAAAGGGTTTGTGACATACAAAAGTATAAATGTAGTGACAGCTGACCATTTAGTAGAAAGGAACCTTGCCTTACACAGCTTTGCATAACTAGAAAAGCCTATGCCTTCTCTCTCCCCACCCCTAAGCCTATTCCTTTAGGCATGCAGGTAACTCTTCCTCCCCCCTCTCCATTTCTCCTCATTCCACCAGGGAACCCTGACTAAGGAACAGAGAAGTCCTACAAAGGGGAGATCTCAAGTACCACTCAGCAGCCATTTGATGATGGCAGGTAGGTCTGACGCTAAAAAGAAGTTGTGTCCAGCAGAACCCAATTCCATAGGAATCCAAGCTCCAAGGCTGGGAGGCAGCGGTGCTGAGGATGAGCTCACTGCTGGGAGTCGGTCTGGAGGACCCACTGGAGGATCTCATGATGGCGCAGGCCCTGGACGGCATTGTCGTAGATGGCGTTCACGCTGGTGCAGAGGGGCTGCTGTTGCAGCCCTGTCACCCGGCATACAACCAGCCCTCCTGCTACACACAGCAGCAGCAGCAGCAACAACCCCTTCAGCACAGCCCAGGAGCGATTGTGTTTTCGGGGTGGTGGCTTGCGAGGGCGAGAGCCAGACTTCGATTCTGAAGGGACAGAATAAGTCAATTTATGGAGAGCAGTTCTACATCAGTCTATGCAGATCCACTTTGTTCTCAATCCCTGAGCAGCTAAATGAGAGCTAAATCCCTTCCTATTTAGAGGCAGAAACACAGTCTTCCCTAAGGTCTCTAAGGACTACATTTGAAAATGGGATTCTAGCTGGACACATGCCCAGAGGTAAGTATATCTCCGAGTTCAAGGCCAGCCTGGTCTACAAAGTGAGTTTCAGGACAACCAGGGATACATAAAGAAACTATGTTTGGAAAAAGGGGGCTTCATTCTGCTTTGATCCTGTAGCTCAGTCTTTGGGGTCTTCCATTCTCTTTGGTAACGGAGATGATCTGGGGTCTTCAGCATCACAGAAGATGGTTATCAGGGGTGTCCCAAAGGGATAGATTGCCACCCACTTATGGAGATGGGTCCAAATTACTAATATCACAAATGTCACTATTCTATAATATGTATAAACTAGGCATGGTGGCCCAGGTCTGTAATCCTAACATTTGGGAGCCTGAAGCAACACAGGAACATAGTCTGGGCTCTAAAGGGGGTTTGAGGGGTGAATGTATATACAAAGTCTTCGGCAAAACAATGCAAGTCTCTAAAAAAGAAAAGACCTGCCAGTTGTGGTAGCTCAAACCTATAATCCCAACACTCTGGAGGCTCAGGCAAGAGGTTCACAAACTCAAAAGCTAGCCTAGGCTACGGTTCGAGACCTTTTCTCAAAAAACAAACTCAGGTAAAGACACACAATATAAATGCAACTACTACCAATGACAAGGACAGTCATAGGTGTTGACTGTTTTCCAAGATTTCTGTGTGTGTGTGTGTGTGTGTGTGTGTGTGTGTGTGTGTGTGTTTCTGTCTGTCTGTCTCGTGTGATGAACATACTTTAATTTCCCTCTCCTCTTTTTTTTTCTTTTTGAGACAGGTTCTCACTGCAGCACAGAGTCTAGCCTCAAATTTACCCCTCCTGTCTCTACTTCAAGGTTACAAGTATGTCAACATGCCCAGCTTCCCACATTACATTTACAATGAAGGAAAAAAAAAAACTTGAGTTTTTAGGTTGAAAAGACAAAGGGAACTGGGTTTTGTTTTAGAAAGAGGGCCTCCACAGCTGTCCTGGAATCTAATCTGTAGATCAAGCTGGCCTTGAATGCAGTGGTCTTCCTGCCTCTCACTCACTAGTACTGCCATGCCCACTTTAGGCAAGAGCTATGAGGGTTCTCTCATTTATTCTTCACCTGCTGCCAAACAGGTCAAACCTCCATCTTGAACAAGCAAGCAGAAATACCCCTTCCCCATCTTGAACAACCAAGCAGATCTAACCCCGCCCCCATCTTCAACAAACAAGCAGCGGTGACATCAGTCACTTGCTCAAGGCAAAGAATAGCCACAGAGACACAGACCCCACCACTCCACCCCTGCTGCACCCTGGAACTGGAAAGCAAACTTACTTGGGGCCTGATTTGTTTCCTTCTTAGGCTTCTTCTCTTGCTCCCGCTTGGAAGCTTTCTGAGCATCATACTCCTTTCGCCGACGCTCCTTCTCCTCCGCCTTCTCCCGCTTCCTCAGCTCGCGCTCCTTTGCTTCCTTAGCTTGCTGCTTGGCCTCACGTTTCTTCTCTGCCTCTACAACAAAATATGCAAAATGTGACTCCTCACACACACACACCAGCAGCTTGTCTGCCTGAGTGGTTAAAGTGCGGATCCATCTGCCTTCTCCTTTACACATGAATCCCACAGAAACTGGTGGGTACTGCAGCTCGGGTCTACAATCCTAGCACTTACGGTGGAAGTTGCTGGTCATGTGTGTGGGAGATTATGAATTTTAGGGTACTTTGGGCTATATAGGGAAAATCGGTATGAAAAATATACTTCAGTACTCAGGAAGCTGAGACAGAATTACTTGTTCCAGGCTAACCTCAGGTACACAGTGAGTACTTGGCCAGTTTAGGCCAAGTAAGTTTCCCTTAAAAAACAATGTTTCACGCCAGGTTTGCTGAAGCTTCTTAAGAGACTTCTAGGGAAAACCTAAGAAAGGTATGGGTGGGCTGGCAAGATCAATAAGTGGGGAAAGTCACCTGCCCTCAAGCCCGGTGACCTAAGTTTTATTTGTAGGTCCCATATAGGAGGGAACAGTCTCCTGCAAGCTGTCCTCTTACCTCCACCACGTATACTATTGGTACACACAGTAACTAATTAAAAGACTGAAGGTAGGGATCATAACCCTGGGAGTTATGACAGGAGACAGGAGAACATCTCTTGTTCCCTGAAAAAAAGAACAAAAGTATACAGAAGGCAGAATCTTCTAGAACTTAGTCATAAAGGAATATATTATCAGAGGTACTGATAATATGGGATAAACGTGGAACAGGAGGATGGTGAGGTAAGCTCATGTCAGGTTTCAGTCAGTACAGTGTCTTTCTAAAAAGTCACACCAACTTAAGTCAGGAAGATTCTACTTAACACTAGATTTGCTAGGGTTGGCTTTAAGCTCATGTGTGTTTACATGAAGTATCCAACTGCCAAATTACTGGGTTCTAAAAATGCATTTTCAAATTAGTCATTTATAAGTCTGAAAAACATGTTTACAAAGTCAGAATCCCACAAAGTGGTGATGAAATGTCATTTTAGGGCTTGAGAACCTAGGGAAATCCAAATAGAGCTGAAAAGTGGCACCAGTAAGACAGGAGCTTCCCACTTTCTGAGCAGACAACCTGGCCTCCAGGGACCTGGTGCTGGCAAGGAGTGGACACAGGAGTCAGCTGTCCTGCCATTGCAACCATGAATCTACCAAAGAGAGTTGAAACTCAGGCATGGTGAGCTCAGGGACTGCCTGGAGTCAATAATGGACATGTCCTTTCTCCTACTACAGCTTAAAAGCCAGCCAGTCACTCAAGGTTACTGAGTGCCAAGGTGCAGAGGGGAGAAGGCGGAGCAAATTCTAATGGCTGCATTGTTTGCTTTCTTATCTCTTTAAAGGTTAATGTACAGGGTTGGGGATTTAGCTCAGCGGTAGAGCGCTTGTCTAGCGAGCGCAAGGCCCTGGGTTCGGTCCCCAGCTCCGAAAAAAAGAAAAAAGAAAAAAAAAAAAAAAGGTTAATGTACATGGTTTATGTACAAGGTGTTTTGTGTGCATGCGTGTGTGCGCTGTGTACATGCAATGCCTATGGAAGCCAGAGAGGTGTCAGGTCCCTGGAGCTGGATGGCTGTAGTGCTGGATATGGAGCTCAGTTCCTCCAGAAGGGCAGCCAGTGCTCATAATCACTGAGCCATTGCTCCAGTCTGTGTTTGCTTTCTTTGGAAAAATAATATTTTTTTTTAATATAATGGTGGCATATAACTTTAATCCCAGCATTTCAGAGACAGAAGCAGGCAGATCTCTGTAAGTTTGAGGCCAGCCTGGCATATATAGTGAGTTCTAGTCAGGGCTACATCTCAATACTATTTTTTATTAATTCTTTGAGAATTTCACAAAAAATATTTTGATCATATTCACCTCAATCCCTCCTGACATCTCCCAGGTCTGCTTTCACCTTCTAATCCCCACCCTAACTTCATGGTCTTTTTTGTTATTGCTGTTGGAGTTGGGTTCTTTGGTTTTGGTTTGGTTTGGTGTGGTTTGGTTTGGTTTTGAGACAGGGTTTCTCTACTTAGCCTGGCTGTTCTGGAACTGTAGTGGGTATGTCCCAGCAAAGCGTCTCCTGAGTTGTAGTCTGTGTGCCAAAGAAAGATGTACATGGCTAATTTAATGCTATGCTTGTCTGTGAGGGTCAGGGGAGGTGGGGCTGGCCTTGGTCACAGAAGGCCGCTGGCCCCCTCACTAGCTTGGGATGTCATCCTCAAGTCAATGGAAAGCCAAGAAAGAACTTTAAACAGACCATTTCCAAAAGATCCCGAGCTATAGAGATGAGATAACCATGAAGACAAGCCAGAGGGCACTGTGGCTCCCCAGAATGGCGAAGAACCTTAGAGGACTAGCTAACAGAACGGCAGAAAAAATCATGGCTATCTGTCCTGCTTCAGGCCTGGAAACTCCAGGGATGGTGGTTTCCTACTATAGGGAAGGTTTCCTACTGAGGGGGTTGAAGGGGGAGATGGGTCTACTTTAGTGATTTGTTTTGTTTGTGGGGATTTATATGGGTTTTTGACTGGTTGGTTCTTTATTTTTATTTTTGTTTTCTGAGATGAGGGTCTTGTTTTATAGCCCAGGCTACTCTTAAATTCAGAGATCTTCCTACTCAGCCTGCCAAGTACTGGGGCTATAGGTAGGTGCCCACATCTGGTTCCAGCCATGTTGAAAACTGCCTCTTTTACTATCAGAAGATGGCCACCTCAGAGCAGAGGCATGAAAAGCAGTTGCTTGTCTGTGGAGAAGCCTGGATGGAGAAAGTCGTCAGATAACAGGTGGAGGCCACTCTACTGCCTTTGCTCCACCACCCTGCTCTCCAGCACCCTGTTATAGATCCTGCTCCTGCTGGCTGATTAGGGGCAGGAAAGATGACTAGCAGGAGGGCCACCCACCTCGCTCCACTTCCAGCCGGCGCTGCCGCTCTCGTTCCTGATCTGCCTGCACGGCCTTCATGTGCTGTAACACCTGCAGGAGAAAAGAGGCTCTGAGCTACTCAGGTAGCAGTCTTCACAGCTCATGTTTGCTCAGGTCTCAAAAAGAGAAAGTTCCTATCAGGACTCCAGACTACCATGGGCCCTGAAGCCCGGACAGAGCCAATGGAGATAATCCTATCTTTGTATATGAAATTACAACCTTCTTTGATGGGTCACATGGGTCCAGTTCATTAAAATTGTCAAAAAAAAGCTTCCTGCAAGACACCACCAACCAGAATCTGGAAATTTCTGTCACTCACATCAGCCGTACAGTTCTTCAAAAGCAGGAACTATTTTGTTCATAGGTAAGTGGCTAGGTGTGACTGGTTGGTGGCACTGACCAGGTTTCTACTTCCAAAGGAGGAAAATCAAGACAGACTGTTGTACCCAGGACACACAGCAGAAAGTAGTACAACTGAGATCTGAGCAGAGGCCCTCTGAGCAGACGACAGGTCAAAGAGAAAGGCCCAAACACTTGTAGTCAGCACCCAATGCCCCAAACTCTCAGGCTAAACTCATGAATGACTCCTAACCCAAAGTCACAAATCCTCTCACTGTAGACACAGAGGAGCCAGAATCCTTTTATCTTTTCTCTTTGTTTTCACAGAGCTTCTATATGTTAAACACATCCTTAGAAGCTGGTGTTCCATGGATGTAACTCAGAGTCACTGGCAACCCAAACTCTATCATACTGTAATCTCAGCAAGCCATCCAACTCTCCAAGCCAATTTCCTGATCTGGAAGCCAGAGATAACAACATTTGCTTCGCTGTCCACTCAGCATAGGCGCAGCATGACGGGCACACTGCTGCTGAAACACCATCTTCACTGTGTGAATAAAGGGAAACGTGAACTGTTCAGAAGTAAGACAGCACCAGGACCTGACCTTCAGGACAGTAGTCAAGCATAACTCATGTCTTGGAAACTTCAAGCACACACTCATCAGAAGAGGGGCTCAACAGTCAGCCTACAAAACCCTCTCCCACAGCTTGGTTTGAAGTCACAAACTACTAACTCAGAACTTGAAGCTGCCAGAACCTCTCAAGGGAATCCAACTTATAAAAATGGCTACCCAACAAGGAACTGCAAGCACTGAAGGATGTGCGGACATAATGGTGAGGAGAGCCAGCAGCTCCAGGCAGCTGTGCCAAGGACTGTGACTTCAGTGACCACATCCGCAATGCACAGTGCTACCTGGAACATGTCTGGAAGGAATGCATGATCAGAAGGGACCTTTGCACTAAATGCAAACCATCTCTGTAGCCATAAGCTATGGGATATCAATGGGTATCAGTGGAGACTAGGCTGTCTTCAAACACATTGTGGTTCAAAGCAGCCGAGAGGGGCTTTGGATTTCTGATCCTTCTCATTGTCAGTGCTGGGATTGTGGCCTTGTACCACCAAACCTGGCTTTATGCTGTCCTAGAGATCTCAAACCCAGAGCTTCGTGCACATTAGGCAAGTATTCCACCACAGTCCCCTCTGGACAGATCAGTTCCAGACAACCCCCGTTATCTCCTGAATGGAGAGATAAATGAGCACACACTGAGGCTTCACAGTTGGAAAAGGGAAATGCCCACTTCCCAGGGTCATCAAGACTAAGATACATGTGTGAAGTACGTAGGGCAGAGGAAGTAGCGACCACCTAACGACCTTCAAAACCGAGACTGCTCATCAATGCCAAGTTTTCACACAGGATTTCAGAGCTGTGTGAGCCTTGGCTTCCTATGTTGCCTGCTTGGCCATGTCACCTTGAGTTTGGTGACTTATGACAAAGAGCACTGATAGTGAGATTATATAAGCTCTGATTAGATAAGGGGGAAGGCCATTCTTCTGAGCTTCACACAGGAGACCCCTCACACACATTAACTAACTGTAGTAAAGCTAATCTGCCTTGTTCCCATAGCCCAGACATAGTCCAGTAAGCCACTTGGTGCTTAGCTGAAGCAGCAATCTGTTCCAGTGCCGGGCTGGGAGTTACTGAGGGCGCAGTGCTACTCGGGCACCATCAAGGCAACTGTTACCAGAAAGGTCTGTCTTACATAAATGCCTTTGGTTCTTCGCTATACACTTCTAAACCTGAACCCCTTTTTAAAGAGATTTAATTATGTGTGCATGTGTGTGAGCATACATGCCTGAGGAGGCCTCATAGCAAACCTCCCTTGAGCAGCCAATGTGGGTGCTGAAACTCAAACTTGGGTGTTCTGAGAATACAGCATCTACTAACTGCTCAGCATCTCATCCCTTCTCTAGTCTCTTAGCCCATTTTGAAAAGCTTTGTTTATTTTGTGAGGGGAGGAGAGAAGAGGGGAATGGGCCAAGTTGGTATGCATGTGGAGGTCAGCAGACAACTCTGAGGAGTCAGTTCCTTCCTTCAGGCTGGGACTCAGGTCGTCAGGCTTGATGGTAAGCGCCTTTATCCATTGATCCGTCTTACTGACCTTCAGTCTTAACATTTTTGCTGGCCAAATTACTACATCAAAAGGTCATAGCTTTTAACCCTCTTGTCCTAGTGAAACAATGGCTCAGCAGTCAAGAGCACCGACTGCTCTTCCAGAGGAGCTGGGTTCAGCTCCCAGCACACAGCAGCTGCTTGTAACTCTAGGTCCAATGCCCTCTTACAGCCTCTGTGAGCACCAACGTGTGTATGGTACACACAAACTCATGCAGACACACATACACAGATCTTTCTAAATAATAATAAACACTAAGTAGCACAGCAACGCAGACCTCTCCCTGTCAAGCTCATCTCACCCGGACCTGGAGCTGTGGGTACCCTGGGAGAATAAACAAGAAGAGGGAGAGGTAAGTCCCAGGGGAGAGCGTGAGGGAGACCCCTGGGAGTCGCACTTACCTTGTTTGCACACTGCTTACATTGCTTCTCATCCAAGCAATCACCTGCCACCTTGGCCAGGACAGGATCCAAGGGATTGTCCTTCAGATCCAGCCACTTCAGATTCTGCAGGGATGGGAAACAGAGGCTGGCTAAGCCTAAGTTTACACATAGTCCCTCAAGAGAGAACAGACGGTGCTAGAAGAAAACTGTGTTCTACCTAAGAACAGCTGAGGCAAGACCAACAAGGTGGCAATTCTGGTTCCCTCCCCTGCCCAAAGTTATACTCCCATAGGCCCTGAGCCCTTGACCATACTTGGCTGTGCAACTCCAGGCGAATATTACCTTGAGCTGAGCAAAGCTGACAGGCAGGGTGACCAGCCTGTTGTTGAGGAGATCCAAATGCTGAAGGTTAACCAGGCGGCCAAAGTCTGCGGGCAGCTGCTGCAGCTTGTTCTTGCTGAGGTCCAGCTTTACCAGGTGCGTGAGGCCACAGAAATCCGACTAGGACCCAGAGAAAGGAAACTTAGGCCCAGGGTTCACAGACTTTGGTATAAAGGGGAAGCAACCCCCAAGTCAAGGGTACATGTATGTAAATCCCAACTGCACCTCTTGCCAGCTATCTTTCTTCAAATGTCAATGAAGAGAACGCTTGCTATTCCTGGTAGTATTCACCAAGACAAGCTTGTAAAATAGCTTAGCAGAAAATCATCATTAGAAATGCATACAACCCACCCAGGAGGCAGAGGCAGGCAGATCTCTGTGAGTTCTGGGCCAGTCTGGCCTACAGAGGGAGTTCCAGGACAGTCTGAGCTGTTATATTTATTTAAAAAAAAAAAAATTGTCCCATCTTCTCTTGTTCGAACTTGAGCTCATGTTCCACACTGCCACTGCAGGGATGCGGGGCCCTTCCTGTCTCCCACAGTGTCCTGCCTTCATTTCTTGTAAGATTTCTCAGTGGACGTAGTGGTACACACTTGTACTCCTAGCTACTTGGCAGGCTGGTCCAGTCAGAATAACAGAACTTCATCTCAAACACCAGGGCGGGTGGAGCCCAGTGGTGGAGTGACTGCCCAGCATGCACAAAGCCAAGAGTTCAATTCCTAGCTCCATACACACAAAAACTGCATGGCTTAACCATGAGGCCCTAGGGTCACTTTCTACCCTCAATATTCTCCAAAAGAAAGGAAAAATACATATCTGTTTATATATATAAAAAAAAAAAAAAAAAAAAGGGCCAGTACGTGAGCACTAAGTCAGTACTTCACAGGTGCTCAGTGAGTGTTAGGACCGATCTACTCAGACGGATCATTCTTGGCACAGAAGAGAACATCCCTGACCTTTGCTAGCACCCATCTGACAGTGACAGCACCACCCAGCTAATGAGGAACTGTTCGTGCACTGTGGGGACTCAAACACCGGATGGTCTGTGCTTCACAGTGAAAGGACAGTCGTTAGAACAGGCAACAGAACAGACACAGATTGAAAAGTGCACTTAAGGAGCTGAGTGACTGTTGGGCACAGTGGACAGCAGGTGTGGAGCTGTGAGGAAATGTTACCTTCTTTAATTAGCCACAGAATGCCTCCTGGAACAGAAACCATTTTTAATGAGCTGTGGGAAGACGATGCTGTTGACAATAAGAGAAGCCCAGGAGAACCCTGAGAGGGATGGATTAATGAGCCAATGAAGAAACTGCTAACTTCTGAACTCCACCCCTGAGACTGAGTCCAACAGGAGGTTACCCTGGAATCCAGCAAGAAAAGGCTGGCCATAGTACAGGGCAAGAGGCCCACTGACAGCACGAAAAGGCCTGATAGCGAAGGAACACGCTACTGAGGAGGGTGGTCTTTACCCAGGAGAGGACCAGAGGCTGAAGGCATCCAATGCCCTCACAGGTGAACTAACAGCTGGGTTCTATCACACCCATAACCACAGCACTCAGGAGGCCGAGGCCAGCCAGGGGAACACAGTGAAACCCTGTCTCCAGGGAAAACGAGGGCTGGGAGAAGTTCTGCTAGAGGATGGATGGGGAGGAGGGGAGGTAGCATATGAGCAGGGTACAATTATATGTTATAATGACACATCATTTTCTATCCTGAAGAAAGAAGAGATTCCAAAACAACAAAAGGACTTGACAGACATTGGGTGTGCTCCAAAACAAGAGAAAATTTTCAATTAATTCGAGTTCTTGTTTAGGGGGATAAAGGCAGGATAGTCCCATTAAACTACAGTCTTTCTTGTTCCTCATTGAAAGATATGTGGGACCCAGTATGGTGACTCAGGCCTGAAATTCTAGGTCCTGGGAAGCTAACACAAGAGGACTGCTATAGTTTGGGCCATAGTTTATATGATGTCAAAGCAAAACGAACAAACAACCACCACCATCACCCCAAACAACCCAAAACACATACTGGGCATCGCAGTACACACCTACAGTTCTAACACTTGAGAGGTTGAAGCAGGAAGATGAGGGATTTCAAGGCCAGCCTGGGCTACCTAAGACCTGGGCACAAAACATGCAAGAGATGGGGGAATCACCTTCCCACAGAATGTAGAGCAAACTGACACAGTGGTCTTTATCTCCCTTACGCAAGAGAAGTAAACTACTTTAGTCAAAAGACTAAAATAACGCAGAAAAAAGGGGAGGCCAGTTAAGTGATTCAGCCAGCATACTGAACTCTCCTGCTGTTCTAAAGAACAGACTTCTGAGGCACGCCACCCTCCTCCACCTCTCCCCACCGATATCCTCGGATTCAGCTGGACCCTGTAGTCCTATCCTGAAATTACACTTTATGCCCCGCCTAGCCCCAGTCACAGGAAGGACATTCAGGGTTCCAGAACCTAGTGCAACATGCCATTCTTACCGGAAGAGTGCTCAGTTTATTGCAGGACAGATCCAATACGGTGGCCTTTGGAAGTGCAGCCTAGAAAGAGAGATGAGAAAAACAGGTCAAACCAACACCTGGAATGATTCAATGACATCTGCTAATGAAGCATTTTCCAGAGGATGTTCTCACGATTAGCACAGGCCTCTGAAAACAATATGGGGGAAAGGCCGGGCGGGACATGCCTGTGGCCCCAGGATTCAGAAGGCAAGAGGATATCAAGTCAAATCTAGCTTCTGATTCATAGTAAGACCTGGAGGAGGAAAAAAAAAGCATGAAAGTATAATGTTCTTAGGGATAAAAAGAAAAAAAGCCAGCCGACTATGATCTAGGAGAGACTGGAAAAGGAGGGGTTTGACTATACAGTGTCCCTCAAAACCCCCCAGAGCACTTGAAGCTTTCTCTAGTGCCCTTTATTTGGTTTCAGGGCAGGAACTGGGTCTAATAAAGCGCTCAGTTTTATTTGCTCATTCGTTCAGGTCTCTGTCCAGCAACACGTGTGGGGACTGAGTGCCTCCTCTGGGGAGGTCTCTGGCTAGAGAACACTAGTGTGGGAGCAAGGCCCTCATAGCCTGTCTCTGTTTCTCAGTGGTGTCCAGGACTACAAAGGTTATGCAGAGCAGACCCTTTGCCCTAAGAACAGACATCACTATAATGACCACATGCCTGGAAGAAATGGTTCCAGATCACTTTCCTTGGGCCAGGCTCAAGTAAATTTGGCCGTCTTCTGGAGAAAAAGGGTGGACATGCAGTCAAGGATGCTAGGCTGTCCGCATCTCAGAGATAAGTCTGACCACAAAGAAGTTCTGGATCCCATAGGGGGGGAAGAACGACCGCTATTTCTATTTGCTACCTTCCAAGTATTTGCATTATGATTTTAATACTCCTAAAGTGTATGAAACTGGAACCATTAACACCATCTTATAAATGAGGAAATCTAGACACAAAGGTTGGTTAGTTAACTTGCCAAGGGCATTCAGTTATTGAGCAACGGAGCTGGGATATGAACTGGACACGCCACTCAAACCACCATACTACACAGCCACAAAGGGGGGTGGGGGGAGAGTCATGGGGATTAGGCCAGATGCCAAGGGCAAATATAATCCCTTAACAGCAATAAGGAAAGTGTAGGTCATCCAAAGTGAAGCTACCATGAAACTTAGAGCTAGGGAGCACAGAGTTGAGTAAGCACTGATAGAGGATATAGTTCATGTTGGCAACAAATGAGGTGTATGATGTCCCTAGGGCCTCAGGCTTCCAAATGGGATTGGGGGTGGAGGGGAAGGGAGGGTGGGGCGCGATTCCCAACAGTTACAGTGCAGTTGGGACGAGACCTTGCCAGTCCTAGAGAGTGATTTCACTTTCTTCAAGGAGGGCCACCTCCAAGCTGGGATTGCAGGCTTCTTAGAAAAAGCTGGGTTCGGCGCCACACCCAGGTTTATCTGGAGGCCTACTTCCCGGGACCAGGTCATTCATTCATCCTCAAACACATTCAGCAACCCTTCTCGCGGGTTTCCACTTTAAGGCCCAGCACGAAGCTGGACGTTGCGAGAGCTTCCAAAACAAGGGTAAATTCATTACTGGCCACTAAAAAGCCCAGGATCGGATAGGTAGAGCTACCCTATCTTCTGGAACTGTGCCAAAGTGACACGTGTACATCGCAATAAGAACACTAGGACCGACCGCAGCCTCCCTAGAGACCTAGTTTTGAAAGATCGAGAAACTGAGGCTTAGGAAAGGGGGCCTGTCTGCGTGGGGCCGGCGTCAGGAGTAGGTGGGCTCCCGGGGCTCGTGGGATAGTACTGACCAGCTCCTTGACGGGGACCTCATTCAGGTCGCTGAGACTCAGGTCCAGCTCATTGCCGTCCAGCTTGTCGCGGAGGTTCCCGCCCTTGCTACCGGTCTTGGTCATGATGACGCCGGCTAAGCGGGTCCCTGCTCCCGGTTTCCGACGGGCAGGGGAGAGGGCTAAGAGGCCGCTCGTGGGCTCAGCGGATTCGCACCCAACGGACCACGCCTGCGCCTTAAGTCGCCGCCGCCGCCGCCGCCGCTGAGAGGCCTCCGCCGCCCGTCCGCTTGCCCGCCGCACTCCAAGTCCAGGGCCCCGCTCCCACCGGTGCCGCCGCGACGACGACCACTTCCGTGTCCACGTCACCTTCCGCGACCACTGAGATAGGCCAGGCCAGAGAGGCCCGAGCGTGTGCCGGCGCGCCCTCTGCCGTCCAGGCTGGCGAACTGCAGTTGTGGAACGCCACCTCTGCTGGGAGGAGTTGAGTTGCTAGACGTGGCAGTCCAGAGGCATCTGGAGCAGAAAAGACTGAAATTGCACTTTACATGAATTGGGTTTGCATCCGTCATGAGATCATCACTATCTTCTGGATTAGGAGCCAACTCTGAGGGTGTCCTCCAAAATTTCTCCTAGTTCTCTTCTAAATCCGGTTACTGTTAAACTACCTCTTTCCTCTTCTGCTTCAGCCTCCAGCCGTCCTCCACCTCTGTAATCTCAGCAGAGGCAGAAGGATCCCCACCAGTTAGAGGCCAGCCTGGTCGACATAATGAGTTCCAGGCCATCCAGGGCTATATAGCAAGAACCTGTCTTCAGAAAATGAAGGGCCAGCCGGCAAGATGGCTCATCTGGTAAATGTGCCTCCCACCAAGACTGCCAATCCCTTGGACCCACAGAGTAAAAGATAACTGACTCCCTCAAGTTGTCCCCTGATCCCCTGATTCTTGCGCCCTGGCATGCACATGTGTGTGTATACATACACACACTAAATACATACATACATACACACATACATACATACATAATTTAAAAATGAAAAGCAAGTTTCTGTTAAATGGATGAAGCATTTTTACCACTACAAATCTCATTTTGCCCCTTTTTTGTGCAGGGGTGGGTATCTATAGATGTGTGTGGTGTCTGTGCAGGCGCGTGTGTGTGAACATGTAGGCCCTAAGTTGACACTGGTTGTCTTCCCTGATCTGCTTCCCACATCCTGGG
This sequence comes from Rattus rattus, assembly GCF_011064425.1. Classification (NCBI taxonomy): domain Eukaryota; kingdom Metazoa; phylum Chordata; class Mammalia; order Rodentia; family Muridae; genus Rattus; species Rattus rattus. Next base: position 50,919,332 of record NC_046162.1, read on the forward strand.
AGAAGAGCTGAGAGCATGCATACCCGCCAGGTTTCCGGGGACCCAAGCCTTGGTCTTCATGCTTGAGTGACACGCGCCTTCTGCTGAGTCATCTCTGGGAAGAAAATCATCTGTCCTCAGCCACACACACGGACTATTTTGACTTAAAGTCCTGCTTCTCTTATCTCATCCTATTACTCCTATCCCCCCCCCAAAAAAGTTTACAGTCCACACACATAATTAGCATGTACAGAACCTGCCATTTAGGGGTTCCTCTCTCTCCATACTCCAGTTTGAACTGGAGGCTAGGAAGTATTCCCATAAATTATAATATGCCATTTGCTAAGGTCTGGGTCAAATTTTTGCTATTGATTAAAGATACAGTCAAGAAGGAAGTCCAAGGGGTTGGGGATTTAGCTCAGTGGTAGAGTGCTTGCCTAGCAAGCGCAAGGCCCTGGGTTCGGTCCCCAGCTCCAAAAAAAAAGAAAAAAAAAAAAAAAAGAAGGAAGTCCAGTAGAATGAAAGTGGAGCTCTCCACAATCACCTGCAATAGAGGGGGAAGGATAAAATGGAAATCTATTAAACTTGGGCTAGAGAGATGGCTCAGCGGTTAAGAGTACTTCCAGAGGTCCTGAGTTCAAATCCCAGCAACCACATGATGGCTCACAACCATCTGTAATGAGGTCCAATGCCCTCTTCTGGTGTGTCTGATGACAGATACAGTGTACTTATATATACAACATAAATCATAAAACAAACAAATCTATTAAACAGGCCCCACCCCCAAAGAGCATCCTCCTTGAAGAGAAAGGTAGGATGAAGCTGAATCTTCCAAAGATTTGGGAAGCTTTCCTTAGGATGATGCATTCTTTCGGCTTTGCCTTGAGGTAGACACCATGACTTCTCTTTATTCCCCCTTCGTCTTTATACAGAGTCCCTCCATAATCTGTGTCCCCTCTCCTGGGTGTAGAGAGTGGCTTTGAGACACTCTCTAATTAAAGAACCTGGCCTCCTTCCAGTGAGCTCCCTGTGAAAGGCGCTGGCACATATATGGTTTTTCCACTTGCATGAGAACCGAGGAAGAATTGGTAGCTATGGCCATGAGTGTCACAAGCATTGTAGGAGTAAAGTCCTGGCCGGCACGTGCCCAGTCAAGTGAGCCGAGGGCATGGCAAGGTGTCATGGCTTCTTCCTCCTCACACTCTGGTAGGAAATGGGAAAGGAGCAAACCACAAATTATTTCAAATGGGCAACCCAATCTAGAGGAGATTCTCTGTAACTAAAGATGAGTTGTATCAGCTTATGTTACAAAAAGAGCCCGAGACATGGGCTGGAAGAAGTTGTGAAAGACCAATAATTGTGAAAGGGAGCCATCATGAATGACTTCTATCCCTCTTTTGGAGTTATGGAATCCCCACCTCCCACCCCTACCCTCACTCCCTAACCCCCACCCCTGAGACTAAGGACAGCTGTTAAGGACAGGCATCTGGCAGGGATGTCCCTGCATGGAGGCCCAGAGAAGCCTAGATTGTCTTGAAGGCACTAAGATGTTGCAGATGCAAGAGTTTTTGAGATACCTGCTAAGGAGAGCCACTAGCAGAGGTGGGACCAGCCCAAGAGAAAGCAATATGTTGCACTCAACAAAGCTGAAAAGACTTGGAGATCTGAAAGGCATTTGACATCTGACATGGAGATCCGGAGAAAGGAGTTTGTTCAGCTGGCTTTCAGCCTTGCTTTGGCCCAGAGTTCCCTCACTATGATCCTTCTCTATGTTTTGGAACAGTAATACATGTCCTGTGCCAATGTATATTGTAAGTATGTGGTCCGTCTTTTTTTCCCCCCTAGGGAGTTGCAGTTAAGAGATTGCACAAATCTTAGAAGAAACTTTGGACCTTTAAAAATTGTTGAGGCTGTGATAGACTATGGGGACTTTTGAAGTTGGACTTGATGCATTTTGTATTATGTGATGGCTACAAGCCTATGAGGGCCAGGGAGTGGAATGTGGTGGTTTGAATAGGTATGGCCCCATAGACTCATGTGTTGGAACGTTTGGCCCATAGGAGGTGACACTATTTGGAAGTGTGGCCTTGTAGGAGGAAATGTGTCATCGAGGGGGGGCAGTCTTTAAGGTCTCCTATGCTCAAGCTACTCCCAGTGTGGTGCACAGTCTCCCTCTGTTGCTTGCAGATCAAAATGTAGAACTCTCAACTCCTTCTCTAGCACCACTTCTGCCTGCATTGCCACCACGATTCCTGTCAGGTGACAATGGACTAAACCGCTGAACTCTAAGCCAGCCCCAGTTAAATGTTTGCCTTTCTAAGAGTTGCCGTGGTCATGGTGTCTCTTCACAGCAGTAAAAGCTTAGCTAAGACCTGTCTCTTTTCATGGTGCGCGTGCGTTGAGTCAAATGCATGCCAGATTATGTACAGGCATAAGATGGTAAGTAGGGGATCACCCGTAAATTTGAAGAGACAGTTAGCCTTAGTGTGAATGCACTCAGAACCAGTCTAGCCTGGATTAGCCTATTTCCCTCAGAATGTGCTTGGCCACACACAGGAAGCACTAAGGGTTACTAGGGAGCCTGCAGATTGGAGTAACCCAACTGCTTTGTTTGGAGAGGAGTGTATAGTTAGCAAGTGGGGTCCCAGGTGGCTAAATGCATTTTTGGGAAAGAGGTGCATATGTAGGTTGTCTTAGTCACTGTTCCGTTGCTGTGAAGAGAAACCATGACCAAGGCGACTCATAAAGGGGAGCATTTCATTGAGGGCTCGCTTACAGTTTCAGGGGCTTAGTCCATTATCGTCGTGGCCAGGAGTATGGTGGCATGCTTGAGCTGGAGCAGTGTCTGAGACATCCTGATTCATCATCGGCAGGGAGGCAGGAGGTGGGGTGGAGGGGGTGGGGGTGGGGATGGTGGTGGTGGGAGCCAGAGGGAGAGAGAGGGGAGGGAGGGAGATAGGGAGAGCGCACATTGGCCTGGCACAGGCTTTTGAAACCTCAAAGCCAGTGACACAACAGAGTCACAATTACTCCCAACAAGGCCACACCTCCTGTTTCTTTAATCCTTTCAAATAGTGCCACTCCATGCTAACTAAGCATGACTATAAGAGCCATTCTTACTCAAACCACCAGACAGTTTATACCAATCAAGGTTCCAAGTCATTGGACAGGTAGTGCAGGCTGATCTTTGGCTGCATAGGAAGTTTGAAGCCAGCCCTCTGTGTGCATGTGTAGGGTGGTATGTGTTTGTATGTGTGTGGTCCTGTTATATTCAGGGCCGAGGAGGTGCTCAGCAGGAAAAGGCACTTGCTGCCCAAGCCTGACCGTCTGAGTTTGGTCCCAGGATTACATGTAAAGACTGAAGAAAGTCGCTGACTCCACAGAGATGTCCTCTGATCTCCACAAGTCCACCGCGTCACGCCCCTGTGACACACACACCCACACAAGTAAAAGTAAAAGTAAAAGTAAAAGTTGCTTCTATTTCCTCAGATGAAGTGATGAGACGAGAGCTGTACGAAAGCTTTACAAATACAGCCTGGGCTGAGCCCAAAGCATTTCTATCTGGCTATCCTAGGCCTAGACCTGGAATCTTCGAACCTCCAGGGTAATCTTCTGCAAGCCCAGACCGTGAGGGCTTCAGCTTCCAGCCTCCATGTGCTAACCCAGGCCTCTAAGACTTCCTGCTGAATAAGCTCACCCTCTCTAGATCTTTCTGAGCTCTGATTGGCTGATCCAATCTGGCTCCTCTCAGCTTCTCACCCGAATTGCTTTGCTTGGCCTCGAACTAACTCTGGCCACTTATTCCAATCATCTGGCTCTTTCTTATCTCTGGCTTCTCTTGCCTCTGTTGACCCGCACTGAACCTCATGGACTCCACTCTTCTGATTCCCAGTTCACTCTCTCTCTCTCCCTGGACTGCTCTTAAATAGCTTTGCTTTCCTGTGCTGTTCTCATGAGAGTTGGGAGTGTCCTATCGCCGACACACTCTGTCAAACCTTTCTCTAATCCATCACTTTGTGTGCCCCTCGATTAGATGTCACTCTCAAACGTGGCTCCTTCCTTCTACAAACTAATTTTACCGTAAAGGTGTGTACTGAGGGCACATCTGCATTCTAGCCGGATCACACACTGCACACTGTCTTTGGATGTGATCAGAGAAGCCATATTGATGCATTAAAATCCCCCCCCTCTCTCACACACACACACACTCTTTAGGTATGGAAGATGGAAACCAGGCAAGCACTATATTACCAAACTACATTCTTGGTCATCTACTGTTCCTTTTTAACTCAAGCTTCTTAATATTATCTGAGCGTTACAAGAGAGGGAATTGAGACTTGGAGGTCTCAACTGTTTAAATCCAGTCAAGGGAGGGAGTTCATTCTAAGATAAGGGGCTCCCACCAGCCTGGTAAGAGGAAGAGCTTGAGGAAGAGGTGAAATCAGGACCTCGGAGGATGTGGCAGGGTGGTGTGTTGGGTTTCGAGGACTATGTATGATGAAAACCCTTAGAGGTGTGACCCAGGGAATTGGGTAGCAGAGAAGGACTGGCAGCAGGCACTTTCTTCAAGGAGGCTGCTTTAAATCCCTTAAGTCTGGGACAGGCAGCATGGGAGACAATAAACCTATCATGTGTTGACAGCATTTCCCTTGGGAACAAAAGACTGGCCTGGTGCTGACCTCCCTGCCACAGCCAAATGTCATCTTGTACACTCACTCCTGTGTGTTCCAGGTTGTTTGGGGTACTGCCAGAAAACACAGGTCCCAGCAGCCCTTGAGAAGCTGTGGTGTAGCCGTTTCTAGATTACAACCTCCTATCCCCTAGGAAAGCCTGTGGAGGTGTGGGGTATTCTAAGGGGGCTGGGGGGTGGGCTGAGAGAGATGATCACCCCATCCTGCAGGGAAGCCCTTTATGTTCAGAAAGCAAGTCCATCCTTCAGGAGGTCTCTAAAACTAACCGGATTCAGTCGGTCCCTCCTTCTCCGAGGGAACATAAGCAGTAACGCTGGCTGAGAGATGCTCTCAGTCAGACAAGCTGAACTGCCCAGAAGCAGAGACCTACTGCACAGCCAGGAAGAAGTAGAGACCAGACCAGCATCTGGACAGTAGCTCAGACCAATTGAACCACCAGGAAGAAACTCTAGTCGAAAACATAATGTTAACTGAAATAAATCAGACACAAAAAGGCAAAGAGTTATACGTTCTGTCTTATTTCTGGAAGCTAGAGCAAAAGTTGACCTGGGTATTAAGACTTTACAGACAGGGAGGGGTGCATGGGCAGGAAAAAAGCAGATATCATATCTACTATGCTGCCTGCAGGCTGTGCAGTGTGCTCCAGGGCCCCAGCTTTTGTGAGGTGCCATCCATGTTGGGGTGTGCTCTTGGGGTGCAGCTGTCTGTGAGTCATCTCTGTTTCTGTAACCAACCTTTCACCCATGATTCTATAAGTAACCCCAATAAAACTCATGGCTCACCGGGGTGGACTTCGGCGATGTCCATATTTCAGTCTGTCGTTGGTTCCTTATCTGGAGCAAAAAGATGTTTGCTCATGGTTCCCCAGAAATGGTGTCCCACACGAGAAGGCAAAGATCAGGATGGACAGGACGCTAGGACTTCAAGCCAGCACTATACTAAGCTCTAAGGTCACCTTGATATGTCACTGCACTCCTCAAAGCTTCTGTTTATCCTTCTACAAAAGGGCTGCAGTAAGAACTTGAATTTTTTCCTCAGCTCCAAAAAAAAAAAAAAGAACTTGAATTTTTTTTAACAGTCATTCCCCAGCATGCATCTATTTGAATGGATTTAGATTATATTATTAGATTTATTTATTTTCTTTTAAAAAAACTTATTTATATTTATTTTACACACAGATCAAAGCCCCCCCTCCCAGTACCACCTTCATCCCCCTCCCCATCTCCTCAGAGATGGGTACCAACATCTCCCACCCTCCACTCCCTACTCCTAGTACATCAAGTTAAAACAGGACTAAGAGCATCCTCTCCCTCTGAGGCCAGACAAGGCGGTCCAGCTAGGGGAAAGGGATCCAAAGGCAGGCCACAGAGTCAGAGACAGCACTCACCCACTCCAATTATTAGAGGACCCACATGAAGACCAAGCTGCGCCTCAGCTATATACGTGTAGGGGGCCTATGTCCAGCCTCTGCATGTTCTTTGGTTGTTGGTTCAGTCTCTGTGAGCCCCAAAGGGCTCAGGTTAGTTGACTCTATAGGTCTTCTTGTCGTATCCTTGAACCCTCTGGTTGGTTCCCTTAATCCTCCCCCTCCCCACTCTTCCACAAGACTTCCTGGACTCTGCCTGGTATTTGGCTGTGGCTCTCTGCCTCTACCTCCATCAGCTGCTCGGTGAGGCCTCTCAGGAGACAGTTATGTTAGGCTCCTGTCCACAAGTATAGCAGAGTATCATTAATAGTGTCAGGGGTTGGCTCTCTCCCATAGGGAAGGTCTCAGGTTGGGCCAGTCATTGGCTGGCCATTCCCTCAATCTCTGCTCTATCTTTATCCCTGCACATCTTGTAGGCAGGAGAAAGGATTGAGAGTTTTCTAGGTGGGTTGATGTCCTCCTCTCGCCATTGGAAGTCCTACCTAACTACAGAAGGTGGCCTCTTCAGACTCCATATCCCCCAGTTGCTAGGCACCTCAGCTAGCGTCACCCCCATAGACTCCCAGGAGCTTCCTATATCCCAGAGATGTCCCCCCATCAATCTCCATTCTCTCCCAGCTTTTTCCCTCCCAACCCCTGTCTCCCCACACCTGATCCTCACCCCCATTCTCCCCCACCCCCTCTCCCACTCAATTCCCTCCCTCCATCCACCTGTGATGTCTATTATATTTCTCTTTCGGGGTGAGATTCAAACACCCTCTCTTGGGCCCTCTTGGTTACTTAGCTTCTTTGGGTCTGTGGATTGTAGCATGATTATCTTGTAATTTATGGCTAATGTCCACTTAGAAGTGAATGCATACCATGAGTGTCTTTCTGGGTCTGGGTTACCTCACTCAGAATGACATTTTCTAGTTCCATCCATTTGCCTGCAAATTTGTTGATGTCCTTGGTTTCACTAGCTGAGTACTATTCCGTTGTGTAAAAATGTGTATTTTCTTTATCTGTTCCTTGGTTGAGGAACATCTAGGTTGTTTCCAGTTTCTGGCTATTTCGAATTTATTTGGTTTCAGTTTTGGTTTGGTTTGGTTTTTCTTTAAGACAGGGTTTCTCTGTGAAGAGCTGACTGTCTTGGAACTCTCTCTGTAGACCAGGCTAGCCTGGAACTCACAGGGATTTGCCTGCTCCTGACTCCCAAGTGCCAGGATTAAAGGTGTGACCCCTCACTGCCCAGCTTCTTAGAAGTATTTTTAAAATTACTTCATGAGTTGTTGGTTTGAATTTCACGAGAACTAATCATCAAGAAGAGCTGGAGAGATGGCTCAGTGGCTAAGAGCTCTGGTGGCTCACAACTCTCTGTAACTCTAGTTCCAAGGGACCTGACAGCCTCTCACAGACACACATGCAGGCAACACACCAATGCACACAAAAATGAATTACTTAATTTTTTTTTTTGGTTCTTTTTTTTTCCGGAGCTGGGGACCGAACCCAGGGCCTTGCGCTTCCTAGGCAAGCGCTCTACCACTGAGCTAAATCCCAAACCCCTACTTAATTTTTTATAAGGATTTATTTATTTTTATTATATATAAATACACTGTCACTTTCCTCAGAAGAGGGCATCAGATCTCATTACAGATGGTTGAGAGCCACCATGTGGTTGCTGGGATTTGAACTGGAAGAGCAGTCAGTGCTTAAGCGGGGATTCATCTCTCCAGCCCGAATTAATTTAATTTTAAACAACATGTAAAGGAAGCTGGGCATAAGAGCACATGTCTGTAATCTTTGCACTTGGTAGGCAGATACGTGGTGAACTCAAAGCCAATCTGGGTTACATGAGGCTCTGCCCTGTCCTAAAATTTTAAAAAGCACATCGCTAGATCCTGTTTCAAAATACCAAAATGATAGTAATAAAGTTAAGTAAGGATCCTGAGAGGCAGACAATATCTTTAATTATATGGGGACCTCTCCATATAGCCTCATGTCCTTCTAAGAGAGGCCTAGGGAAGTTGGGTATGGAAAACTGAAATGGAAAAGGCAGCTAGAGCCAAGTGACCAGAGAGTACCTGGGCCATCGAGGAATCAGCTC